>NW_009230992.1:0-27902 GCF_000690835.1 Fulmarus glacialis | reverse complement strand
AAACCCATAACAAAGATCCATGGGTTCTCTCCTTCTCAAATAGAGCTGCAGTTCTAAATCCTTCCTTACCTGGTTGCTTATGGAGTGCAATCACTTGTTAGAGGAAAACCTATGCCCTAAGCAGAGAGAAGAGGAACTATATCCCAACAGAATGAAAAAATTGAAATATACCATGGAAAAAGGAAAGGGAGAAAATCCAAGGAAATGATGCCTAGACTGTCTGGTTTCTCCTTTGTCAGGATTAAGAGCGCTATCTTTAGGAAGACACTTGTTGGGATAACGAAGATTGGGCATTTAGCAGCCTAAATAAAATCAGGTTCCTATTCCCACAGATGCATTTTTGTCTAGCGTCTGAGGCTTAGAAAAGGACTGTTGCAGATTTTCCTCACCCATTCATAGCAAGCATCTAAATGCTGATCTTTTTGAAAAAAATGAAAAGAAGAAGAAACAGAAAAATGAATCTCTTGTCAATTTGACCCACCACGGGGTTTTTTGCATTATTGATATATCTGTAATTTTCATCTGCCTTTTCTTCAGCATGTGTATTTATCTATGTGTATTTTTTTTCCACAAACCTGCAGTGCAGTGCAAAGCTAGATTTAAATATTTTCAGACTGACTGTACCCATCATTTGCATTCCACTGACTCATTCAGAGCAAAGACATCTGAGCAGAAATACAGCAGATAAAAGAGAAACCATTAATCCAGGGAAGATTACTGGCACAGAATCTTTATCCTGTATCCTCCCTGAAATGAGACAAAGATCTTACTATGTACATCCCCCTGGCTTAGCTTCAGAAAGTAAGCAATACAGTAGTGTAGACATGGTACTTTTTAAAGGCACATTACATTGGACTGAAACTTCAGCCTTCTGACAGAGCTTATTACTGCTGAGGTGTTTTTCGGTGGTTGCTTTCTCAGAAGACTCTTCAGCACCCCAAAACTGCTCATGTAATGGGTAAGACAACACATCCCTTATCTACTCCTAAAAAGATAGTGTATGTCTCTTGGAGAATGGAGACTGTTCTGTCGCATATTGATTATACGCATATTTTACAGGGTTCTTGCTCCTGCTGACACCTCATCTTGACGTGAGCTGTAAATGCCAGTTAGCTTTTAATGAGTCTAATAAGGCTAAAGCTTTCCAGAAACTGGTGCTTCAGTTCTGGAAGGGGGGTGGGCTGAGGATGTTGAGCAGGCTTGCCCTTTTCAGGACACACTCATTCCAGGTGACTTGGCATATTAGATTTCAGAGTGCAGCAGGCTTTTATCTCCCTTCACTGCGAATGTGGCAGGCTGCAGTTGCTTTTCCGTTTGCTGGTTGTTTGTCTCTCTCCTTCTATCTCTGTCTCTGCGATATTGATCCTCAGTTAAAAGAGCTGAGAGAGATAGAGCTTGGGAAGTATCCCTTTCTTCTCTGGCAGTAGGTGGAAAACCCAGTTGCCATGCGATTACCTCGCTGTCTCGGCTGCTACTGGTCATTGACCATCTCCTGCAGGAGTATTTCCATGCTCTAGTAATAACAAAACCTGCTGTAGTCAGTTAGGGGTTCCACTTGAAGCAGGCCAGAGGGTTAGATGGCTTTCTGGAGGTAGTTCCATGTGTTTGTGACCTTATCTTGCTATAGTTTGCATTCAGCTATGAAATTAAATTGCAGGAAATGATTCAGTTTCGAATCGTTCTATTTAGACTGGCAGAAGCCAAAAACCCTCCTGTGAGCTACAACAATGTGGACTGTTATTCAGATGGGAAATGTAGATACTTAAGCATGCCTGAAGAATTGGACCAGAAGTGCAAACTGTTTTGAAGCTTGGATTCTCAGCTTTTATTCCAGACAGTTTTGTTCCTCCAGAGCCTCTTGTTCAGGTGAAAAATGTTTTCCTTTTGTTGTCTCTGTGTAGGGTGAATGTATATTAAGACCTCTGGAAAATAGCTAAGCACAACAGGAACCAAGACCTGGAGGAAGCTTGTTTCTAAACAATCCAGCATCCTCTTCCAGTTAAGAGCAGAAGAACATTTAAGTATGTGGAAAAAACCTTGCTGTTACGGAAAGTTAAACTTACCAAGAGTAAACCATGATCTCTTTGTTTTTTTAAACTGACAAAAAGTGAGGTCAGAAGCAAATCTTGTTTCCTCCATAATCCAGAGCCTAAGATCTACAATGGCTTTTTTCTCCCTAATAATGTTCACATTATCCATTAAGGGTGATTTGATTTCAGGTGTCAACCTAGAGGTCTGGGTAACAATCTTTCTCGGTATGAACCTCTATTTATGGAGTAGTCTTTGCCTGTTTTTAACTGCACTTTCTTCTCCTGTACATATCAATTATCTCTCCTGCTCCTTTTTAGACTTTGTCACCTTGCCAAATATTGAAATAGGAAGGTTTATTTATTGCAAAGGATATGCAAAAAAAAAAAAAAAAAAGAAAAGGATATGTCTTTCAGTGTGCTCTCTTGCTCTTTATTGTTCCTTAGATTTGAAAGGCAAAAGTGCAGTTCTTATAATCGTGTGAGTTCTTCACGCTTCCTGCTGGAAGTGGCCCTTTTCTACCTCTCCTCTGGGCATTGCTGCAAGGGCCTGTGCCTTCCATGCTCCCTTTGAGCCACAGCTGTTTATTTTGCATTATGCCACATTTGTTTAGAATTTGACCAAATGACATTATGGATGAGCGATGGGAGGAACAGCTTGCAAGGGAACTTCAAGTAATCTTAGATCAGCTAGTTGTCAGCTGCATTGTGTTACTATGCAGCATGCTCATTCCTCTTTTGATGTCTTTGCAGATGTTTTAAGCTTCACATAAAAAAAAGAAAGTATTTATACAGACACATTACCTCACCTGAAATGGAGTCATTGTGCTGTATGCTCTACATACAGTAAAAAATGCTTCTCTGTTCCTCCTACGAACTTAGCATCTAAATGATCAAGACAGATAAAGCTTTGGAAGTGAAAGAGAGGTCCAAGGTCACCTCTGCAGGAAAGCAACAGAACACATCTCCTGTTCTGCAGTCAGGTGACAGTCTGTCCTGTCTCTTTTATAACAGCTTCGATAAGATGACATTTCACAAATCCGAGAAACAGACGCTGCCCATTTCCATACTTGCAGGAAGGCTGTCTTCAAGTGAGGAAGCTTGATTACAAGGTCTGCTGAGTATGTGAGGGAAAGAATGAAATATTGCACTTGCCATGGTCCTGATTTTGTTCTTCTCTTCCGTTATCTAAAGGAAATATAGTATGATCTTTGTTCCAGTCATTGCAAACAGTTTCCAAACTGGTGCAAGAGAATATGTGTGGAATGGGACCAGGACTTTTTCTTTTGTGTGTTTGTGTGTGTGTGTGTGTGCAAATGCCTGTGAAATGTCTGATTTCTAGAAATCATCACATGCATAATGTCAAACCTATGGGCAAGTCTTTGCACATTGCAGGACTGGGGAAGTTCATCACCTGCAACAGAAAAGAAAGTTTTCAAGACTCTGCAGAAACCATCCTCTAGAATTCCTATTATCTCATAAGGCATCCCAGAACAGTTTTGCAAAGCCTTGTAACCCTCTCAGCCCCACTCATGAGGATGAGTAAGGCTGAGGAAAGAGCTGCAACTTGGCTCCTTGCACAGAAAGAAAAGCAAAGATCCCTCCTGCCTCATGGTATAGAGATCTCATCAATGTCAGGAGCTACACTTAAGAATAAATGGAAGAATAACAGATCCCTGCATGTTGCCATGGAACTCTTCTGTCTGACCTTCAGGCATTCTGTAAAATACGGTCCTTCTCTTTGTCCCTGTTTTAGGCAGTCCTAGTTAGTCTTGACAGTATTACTGTGCTCAGCAATCAGTATTACCCCCATAAAACAACTAGATTAGTGGCAGCAGAGCCATCTCTAGGGTTTGCATCCCCTGACTCCTTGCTTGCGCACTGGTTTCCAGACCACCATGCTCTGCTGCTTTTCCTGCTCCTGCTCCTCCCACACACTCTTCCACCACGACAGAGCTTAACACACAGAGAAAAGCTCTTTTAAAAAAAAAAATTTTTTTTTTTTCTTAGAGATGGCTGAGATTTTTTTTTATAATTTGTTGATTTGCCAATTATACTTTCCCAGCTTTTCCTCTCATGGTGTCTGTAACTTGACATTATGAACCTTCTTGTTAAATCAACTGCTTCCTGAGCATTAGGTGGTAGAGTGGAGGAAGAACCAAACATGTTTTCAAGGAAAGCTAATACTGATAAGGTGTTGGCTACTGGCTGTCCTGTTATTGTTAGAATGCACATTCTCTCCCTTGAGTACAGAGCACCTTCTGATGGAACACTTCTTATATTGAAAAATGACAAGCATTAAGAACCCCATGCCACTTCATTGCTAAAATATTTACTAGAGCGTGCTTGCTTCCTCCCTCTGAAAGTGCAGTGTATTTATAGGAGCACCCTGTAATGGAGCGTCATGCTCTGGGCAGTATTTTTGAAGAATAAGGCAATACTATATGTGAAGGGGTGGGGCAGGACTCTTCTGTTGTCCCCTCCTGTTAGCAGGTGTTGGAAGCCTGCAGGGAGCTGCAGGAGTTGATTGACTGGAGCAGATTCGCTGTGGTATGCGAAGTGTGTTAAGTCCCTGCAGGGGATGGGAAAGGCTCACTGGGCTGAGGAATTCAGGGTCTGGGGTCTCTGCGGGAAATTGCCGGGAAGGACCAACTTTGGATGAAAGGCGACATTTAGGTATTTTTTTGTTATCATTAAAATGCCAAATCCCAGGAACCCATTGGCATGTAAGTACTATAGGTCAGATCCTCAACTGATGTGCAGTGGCAGGTTCGTAATATGCTCTCTCTAGCAGCTGGGAATCCGAGGCTGTTGGGTAGAGGAAGATTCCTTCCCCGCCTCATGGCTGTGAGTGTTAGAAATAAGGTCCCTTAGCTCCTGTCCAGAAAGCAAGAATAATGGAAGATGGAGGTCACAGAAATGACAAGAGCAACTCTTGTAAGCCAGTGTTGTCAGCACAAACGCAGCAATTGATTGAAAAGTGTCGGCTAACCAGCCAGCAAAGAGCCCAATTAGAACTGAAATAGCAAGAGGGTCTATTTCCGAGTTTTATGATACCAGCTTGCACCACCCAACTTATTCTAAGTCCTGATGATTTTTCTGTCTGGGTCGGAGTCAGCTGGGGACCCAGAGTAATCTTGGACTGAAAGAAACTGTGTACCCAATGCGGGGCTTCTCAGAGCTTCAGCTTTTAAGAGGTACCGTCATAAACACACCCTAAAATTGAAAGACAATCCTCTGATCTATCTTGGGGATAAACAAGGACCACCATGGCATGTGACTGAGGACTGCTCGAGCTTTACTGGAGACCGTGAGGTGGAATTGCTAGGTCTCCTGCATCAGAAATATATGATGGAGTTGTCCTGAATGAAAGGGTGTATCAGGGCTCAAGCTGGACAACGTTTAAGGAAGGCATGACTAAGACTGGATGCAGGACAACCTATTAAGGCCTCCCAGATGTGTGGGGACTCTGGGACAGCTTGCTAATGAGAAGGTCAAATGCTTGAGCTCTGACTGGGGAAATGAAAACCTTTTAGACAATCAGGGATGTTTTCTTGCTGTCCTGATCTCCAAGGAGGTTCATATGGGAGAAGCACGACAGAAATGAGTAGACTTGTGATCTGGTGGAGTAATAGCACTTAGGGACTTGGACAGCAAAGCAGGGTAAGCAGCCACAGGGCATTGCTACGTGAGCCAATTAAGTGCACCATCTGGGAACAGTGGGCAGGAGATGTTGGCAGACGGACAAAAGTGACTTAACACAGTGGTTCTGAATAGGAGGGAATGGTGTCTAGAGAAGAGAGGTCTTTGCAGATAGACTTGTGTTCTATGTGTGTGCTAAGATTAGCTCTTTGAGGAACAGCTAATAGACCCCAGGAATGGATAAATTCAATGTCTGAAGCTCCATGACTTGGAGCACCATTGATCACGCTGCACAGCAGTTGTTTCATTTTTCAAATGGATCTCGTCTGAGTCAAAACTTGCAACAAACTGTTCAGTAAGCGGCACTCTAATCTCTTAATAAATATTAGCAGTGCAGTAATAGCAGTGCAGTGCAATGTTGGTCAGCAACTTGAAGGGTTGCTTCATCAAGTAAGAATGTGTAAAAGAGGTTCTTGATTTCTTGTGTCATTGTTGAGTCTGGGATGGCTGCTAGAAGAATCACAGTGTTAAACCTGGATATATTCCAAGTTGAGTAAACAATAATTTTTGACCAACTATGTTGCGGTTTGTATTTGCAGAACGCTTGCCTGCATAGTGTTGAGTGCATCATAAAAAAATGGTATGTGTGCCCATGGCACTGACAATGCTTTATGGGGAAATACAGGCACATAGTGCTCCAGATAATGGGATGATGAACAGAACTACTTCTTCATGTTCGTCTGTTATCGCCTCACTCCCACCCAGAGCTGCTTTTTCTCTATTAAAAGGTAAAACTATGCACCACTTTTCCTGATGTGAATGGCTGCTGCATTTTAAGAAAGGATCTGAAATCTTCTGCCGATTCAGTTGAATGTGACATTCTTTTGAAAATCAGTCCAAGTTCACTCCAGAGATGGCTGCTTCTCATAGTCAGGTGAAGGAGTAAGTGTGCTATTTAGTTTGCACAAGGGTGGCAGAAAGTAGACATGGATTTGAGCACTGCTTATTCATGCTAAGTAGCCCTGCACCTTGCAACTTGGGAAGCCCTACTGAACTTCGAGGAACTGCTTGTGAATCAAGTCATTGCTTACTTGTGAGCAGAGGTGACTGACTGTGTCCCTCATATTGTTGAGTGTTTTGGTGCTGAAGGCTCAATATAAATGCAAACAATTATCACTATTATGCTTTTGTTGTTGCATACATCTTTGCTTGGCAACAGCACTTATTTCTAACTAGTTAACATGTGTGGAGGTCCCTGAAGGTGTAATGCAGTACAATGCAGTTGTAAGTGAACTCTATATATCTATTTGAAACTAACCAACCCAACTTAAGAATTAAATTTCTCATCCAGAAATCATTACTACAGTGGAATAGAGTTGTGGTAAAAGCAGTTCAGGCTTCAGAAAACGTCACAAAAAATGTTCTTCAATGCTGCATGATAGGTAGACAATACCATCTTACAATACCCAGTTCTCGAGTGGGTACTTTAGGAGCTTACATTGCCTGGCTTATTCTACATCACGAAAAAAGGAGATCCAGTCATTTTATTCTGGAAAGCATTTTTCCCATCTCTTTGGCTGTCATATGTATTTAACTGTAGTGCCCTCAAGGACAATGTGGTGGATCAGAATGCTAAGGGCTACGGTCTACAGCCTGTAGTTTTTCATTTCACATTGCTTAAGAATGGTCCTCTTTGTTTCCATTTTGAGCCGCGGCTGAATTCTTACATGTTGTCTGATCTTCAGGCTCAAATACCCAAGAGAATAGGCAGCTGTGAATCAACCCTCTGTGTGCTTTCTAGCAGGTAGTCTAGCAAAGAAGGCAGTATGCTTCTTCTTATTTCTTTAAATTGATAGGGATTTGAAGGGAAAGACTTTAATAAAAATCTCACGAATGATTGTTTTCTTCCTGCTGCTGAATTCTGAATTGCATGCAGAAATATAAGAACCTTTTAATAGAGCCCTATGGGTTTAAACCCAGTTCTTTAGATTTATAATTAAAATTGTTGTCTTTATGCTATCCTATACTTTATGAGAAGGATCACCTTTCTAATTACATGGTACCAGGAGGTCTGTCACATGCTTTCACTTAGTATTAAGGTACACAGTTGCTCTATTTTTTCTTCTCCTTCTCCTTCTTCCATAGATTCTATATTATGTTTTGGAAATTTGACATCATGATTTTTTTTTTTTTCAGGCCAGATGTTTTATCCTGCTATGTTAAGTCATCTTGACATACTGCCATGAAATGGAAACAACTGCTAGTTTTAACATTGCTCCATATCTTTATTAAAAGGTATGTCTCATGCATCTTAATTCCCCATATACATGCTATCTTCCTCTCTCCCCCCTCTCCCCCATTACACTTTTTTCTTTTCCTCCCTAAAGAAGAAGACATATTAACATTTCCTTGCTGTTCTGCCTGAGTGGTTAATGAGGTTCTAGATAGCATAATGAATATGCAGTGCTATTGATTCTTTGTGTGTGTGCGTGCGCGTGTGCGTTAGTGTGTGCATGTCTTTAATCACAGCTGGAATGCAAAATCAGGCTCCACCTTTCAACTCTATCTCCATCATGCTGAGAGAGTGAGAGAGAGCGAGACTGAGACTGCTAGACAGCTCGAAAGAGATTGCAGCTCAGATGTCCTGGAAAACAGCAAATCCCTCAGACCTGGCAGATTCCGTTACCATGAGAACTGCAGATATTTCCATTGTGATGGCTTGCTCTAGCAGCCATCTGTTACACCCATTTGATTAGGAAGTACAGTTCAGCTTGTATGGGATTTTCGCTGCACCTTATCCCATGGCAGTGTACAGAAACTCTCTCTCTTTTTAAGTGCTAAACTCAATGTTTTTAAAGTGCTGTAATTTACTGAGGCTGAAGGCATTTAATTAAATGCTAGGAGGAGGTCACTGAGGGACGGTATCTCTGAGAAGAAAGAAGCACATGAGATATATGAAGGGGATTAGTGTCCAGTATATAAATAAGATCAACCCAGAAATTATCTGTATTTAGCAATACCTTATCCTTGCCAGGGAGAGGAGCTTGATATACAGACCTCATAAAGCCATAATAAAATTAATAATTGCCTCCTGTTTGTTAATCCCACTCCATATCTGTTTATTGTATGCTTGCAATAAATGCATGCAGCAAATATATGTCAGGTTCTCTGGAAAAAAGGGGAAGGTGATGACTCTCCCCAGATGCCTGAAGTGGTGCAGTGACTGCACTGTGTAACGATTAGATTAGCTCTAAAAATTTAATGGTGTTATTTGACTTCTCCTAGACACAGAACAACCTTAAACTTTCTTGAAGGTTTTCTGCAATTTATTGATTAAAACAATTGTTTCGACTAGTTGCATCCCTTAGTATAAATTTGCGGTGAAGGAAATGGTATTGGCACATCAAATGGATATAAAAACAAAGGAGTCCCCTTCAATTAAAACTCTCCAGACATTCTTCCTAAGTGGCTGACATTCCAGATTCAGGGTAATCTTATGCGTGGGGTAGTTGCCTGGAGTATCTTAAAATGACTGAAGGTCTTGTAAACTCGGTGAAGCTAATTAAATGCTCACACACTGAAATGAATTTCTGATTGCTGCTAAGGAGGCATTGAGGTCAGCTCCTCTTTTCATTGCCCCCACTTTATGGCCAATGCCAGATACTAAATAAATCAGATCCTCAGAATCAGGGGCTCTGTGTTTTTGTTCCTCTTACATTTTCTCCCACCCGGCTGAACATAATTCCTTATCCGTCTTCATCTCGGCATGAAAAGTTTTCTCTTCTATTGTTTTTCCTCACATAGCACCAGATTACCATGGAGAAGACTATGATATCATAAGAAATGAATGAGCATGTTTCTCACCATGGGTGAAATATACATTCCAGACCTAATAAAGTCAGAAATCATGTAATGGGCTGGTAAAATGAGCTGCTTAGTTAGTGTAAACATAAATGGTTCTTCTTTAGGGCTCTACTTCAGCTAAGCAAGTTCTTAGGCACTTTGCTGAGTATGGAAAGGCATAAGAACACATTTAAGAGCTTTTCTAAACAAGAATAGTTCTTAAAGTACTTTGCTGAATCAGGGCCCCCAAATGTAAAAAAGAAAGTCAAATTTCCCTTCCCTCTTAAAATAAAAGGTTTTCTTGTTGATCATCTTTACAGCAAATAAGAACTTTCACTTCCTGCAACTTCCCATCTCTCAGAATCCTGGAGGTTGAGCCAAAGAGAAGAGGGTCCTTTTTTTTTTTTTCCCCCTCTTTTTTTCAGACAGGGCACTTGTTTTATGAATGTGGTATCTGCCTTTGACAGGCAGCAGATGTATGGAAGCCCTGAAATCTGAAACAATAAATACCATTCAGAGTCTCACCACTGAACCTTCTTATAGTACTGCCTTTGTTAAATGAAACATTTACAGGAATACCATCCCCCCCCACTTCCCACCCACCTTCAAGGCTAGGATCTGAACCATGTTTTTAAAGTAAAGGTTAAGTACCTGAGGCATGAACAGTTGACATACAAAAGAAACTAAAGTAAATTTATCATTCGTTTGCCAGCTACGAGGTGTGTCGAGGGCTTTTTCTTTCTCTTTGTAATGCATGAGAAAACAAACCTGGGAAGTGTATGCAAGGAATATTTCTTTTCTACACTGGAATGTTAACATTTGCACCTTCTGACTTAATACTGTATATTTCTTTAGAGTCATCAATCTCATGAGAGTCATCTTGCCATCTGTACCAGCATTGCTCCAGGCTTCCATATGAAAGTCCAATCTGGCGGTGTAAATACTGGATAATGAAGAGTAGGTGTTAAAGTTTCTGACTGGTTGGGAGATGAGTCTGTGTCTATGAAGGATCTGAATTCGTGTGTTAAACAAACAAACAGAATCTATGTTAACATGGAAGTTCAACCAGAAAGAGCATGCATGTTTGTCCTCATGCCCTCTCTCACTCTCTGTGTCAGTTTCTCAATTTTTTTTTTTTATCTTTCTCTATTTAATAGAGTTCACCCAAGATCCGGGAGAAAAATGTTCCCTGACCATCATGTTACACTTTGGAGATTACAAATGGGGGCAAGATGTTGACTTGCTGTAATGCAGGGTTCTTTTTTTCCTCCTTCTCCTTTTGCTGCAGGAAAGCTATAACTACATAGATTAGCAAAACTTTTGCAAGAATGGATGTAAAACAGATTTATCTCAGTGTCAGCTTTATCTGATCCATTCGGTCTTGCAGAGTTTGGATGGTTTCCTTTGTTACAATAACCAGCTTTCAAACATCTATATCCTTAGGGTATTAAATGTCAGCCTCTAGTGTACTGTTCAAGGATAAAAGATTGACAATACCGAAGTACTTTTTTCTTCTTTTTTTTTCTTCTCCAGCACTGGCAGAGTCTTTACTCTGCACACCACTGCTGACCCCAGAAAAGACCCACAGGAACTACTGGCGAAAGGAGCGAAAAGGTATTTCAGCTTATAGGCGTTAGAAACTCTCCTCATTAATAGCCTTTTCGCAGACTTTTCAGATAGATTTCCTGTCATTGTGATGAGGATATATTTGTAACTAGGTCCCTTAAGTAAATGGCCAGTGGGTAATTAATTGAACTAACTAAGACTTTCCGTACTGTATTTCCTTTTTTTTTTTCCCCGAGGGCTGGGGGAAATGTCTTCCTGATGGTCTTGTGTCCTCTGTGCTGGATGTACAGCCTTTGCCACCTGTCGGCCAAGCCTTTCAGCTCTCATTCAAATAAAACTCTTAGGTGCTCTGTTGAGAGAGGTAAATTTTTTGTTTTGGTTGGCATCAGAACTGAAGAAAATGCGCCCAGAAGATCAGGGACCAGGCAACAGCCTCTTTAAATGCAGCCAGCAGAACTGGTGTGCTTTGGGTATAGCTAAAAATGCAGGAGGCCTGAAGTGTGCCGCTTGCTTTTCCTTCTCTTGCTGACCTAGCGGCTAGGACTGCATTGCTCCCCTTCTCCATGCAAGTGGGTAGCTACCCTGAGCTTCTTTCTCCGCAGCTCAGGAAGATGCAGTGTACTCTTCTATCCAAAGCTGCTGAATCCACCAAATACCGAGTTCACCTCATTACTAATATGCATTGCTAATCCTGGTCTTGCTGGAAGAAGCAGCTTGGAAGCCAAAATTTGGGCCACATCAGGGTTACACTGTTGGCAGTGAGTAAGGTAGTTAGAGAAAAATTTGGTGTATTTGTATCCTGATGTGTATTGTACTGTGTCCAATACTGATACGCATACTTTTGATAATATGGCTGTAATTCTGGTTACAATACAGTTCCTCTTGGCACTCCCATTGTGCATACTCTAGTCTCTCAAATAAGTCACACCAGTGGAAATCTACAGTGAGGGTGGATTATTATTATTTTTCACTCTAAGATTACCCTCTTAGCACACTGGCCTCTAGTCCCTTTAATTAAAGGCTTGCAAACATGCATTCCATCAATAATTTCCGACCTTCACAGCTGGTTTTGAGGCAGCAATAGTTGATGTTTTTGAGCAAAGTCTTTTTCCCTCTCTCACTGGTCTTTACTTTTAAATTTTGGAAATGCAATCATGACTTATTCACTTTGCAGTCATTGGGACATTTCTCAAAATGTAAAGTAAGTTTCTCAATGAACATGCACAAATTTTCTTTGCACCCCAAAGAGTTTCAATTTTTACTCCAGTTGGCAATCAAAGAATATTGATAATTACTTTTATTAACCAACTCGCAAATAACTTAACAAAAGTGTGAAGAAAAAAAAAGTCTCATTTGAATATTATGATTTCATATGTGAAAAAAAAATGCCTTTAAGAGTAACTATTACTGTTGGCTAAGGAGCCATAATTTTCTCAGCAAAATAGCATCCATGAAAGAGGTAAGGGAAGGATGTTGAGGTGCTGGCCAAATGCTTCTGAGATTTTGTTCTGACAATTCTTTGTATATATATTTATATTTATTTGTCTCTGTATGGAGTTGAGTGTGTCTACGCATCAGCTGCTTTGAGGAATATATGTGCTTCACTACATCTTTGACTATTTTTTGTCAGAAAGGATATGCCAAAACAAAGATCTCATTTCAGGCATCTTGGTCAGATACATGTTTTTGTTTGTCCTCACAGTGATGGACATAAAGCCTGAACAACATGATCCTTGCCTCACTTATGCCATTGTAAATCAGGATGAGCTTTGCTGAAATCAGTGGAGTTAGCCCACTGTTTAAAGGAGACATAGGAGAATGAGGTATTTGAGTGTTGTGTCACTGCTTCCTTCTGTTTGGCACTTACAGTCGCTGTGGACCAAGCCGACAAAAGAAAAAAATGTCATGTAGGTGTGTAAATAGTTGCCTCTGAATTTCAGCTGTGGAAAGTTATGATCCTCTGTAGTTACTGCTCTAGTCAGGATCTTCAGACACCAGAAGATCTTGTTCTGCTTGCGTCGCAGCAGAACAACGTACAGCACGTCTCCTTGCCTCCCATCCACCCCTTCTGAAGATGTAGTTGCCCTGATATTTTGCAGCCTGTTAGACCTGTAGGTGCAGCTGGGGCAGCCCAAGAGTCCTGAGTCCCGTTCCTGTATACAAATTCCTGATTGGCCAGTGACTATTATTTTAAGCATTTCCTCCGAGGCAAATGCAGAAGGGGCTTTAGTATGTAATGTGTGTTTAAGCTTGTCTCTCCCTTTAAGTCTTGAGATCAGTTATTTATGGGAAGCAGACATCTAGGCAATCTTATCCTTTTCTTCCGTGCATTGAAGGCAGTGAAGGTTGCAATATTAATTGCTGCATCAGCCACTTTAAGATTTAATGTTTCTCCCCATTCTATAGGCAATGTATCTCCTGCATGATTTCCCACATAGTCTTCACTTTCACAGTCATCTGAATGATAAGCAACAATAATGTCTCTGGAAGTGATCCATAAATCATATTCAAATCCACGCATCCAAATGATCCTATTTTTAAACTCTAAACTACTGTAGTGTGTGCTTGCTAGTGCGGTTCAATTGGAAGCATTATGTTCCCCACCTACGTATTTCCTTCAAGTCTGTGCTAGTGAACCCAAAAATAAATAAATAAACTCAACCTGGAGCTTGAATAATAACACACAGAAAAACTATGGGCAATGAAGAGCTCCCCAAATAAAGTATTTATATGCAATAGAAATAATACAATGTTTTAGCAGGATCTATAAGGGAAGATGAATGGTCTTGGGTTTAGGTCATTGCATTAGAGTGGAGAGAACTTGAATTGTCTTTGTTTCTTTGCCACAGAGTCTCTGAATGACCTTTGACATGTTGCCCACAGATAAAATATGCCTATGATTATGTACCTGAGATATAAAGATGTAGTAATTAAGGAACCCAGATTATCAGTGTGAACATGCCACCTCTACCTCTCTACTTCATTGCCTATTTAAAGCTGCGAATGGTAGACAAATCCAAAAATTCTAAACAAAGTTAAAAGTAGACGGTGTTTAGATACAACCCAGGGTTTAGCAGCATGTAGAAACCAATCAAGACTAGGCCAGCGAGAGCTGGTCTATCTGGCCTGACATCTGGCCTCTGACTTTTTGTGCTGCAAGAAGTTCCAAGGTTTAGGAAGTTCTAAAGTAGGTAGGTAAGGGATGACCTGTTTCTAAGGAAAGGGTTTTTTAGCATCCTCAGACTAGTTTTCAGATGGGGAGGGAGGTGATTTTGGGTTGCATAATTTTTTTAGGCTACTGTGATCCTCCTCTTGCCACTGAGGTCAATGACAGTGGCTGGTGACTTCAGAAAAAGGAGTGGTGGGCCTCTTCTCCTCAAGGAATTGGAATCTCTCTGGTAAAGAAATTTGCATTATATTTTCTCAGGGAAGCTTGATTGGGCTGATGGTCAAGCAACATTGTTCTTCCACAGGGTTACCATTTGGGGTCTCCTTCCTCAATCCACAGGCGTGTTTTGCTGCTTTCGTAGAAACAAGCCCTCTTCAACAAAGGTGTGAGTTCAGTGTGATGTCTGGTGTCTGAGTGATGTCTGGAAACTCCTATAGACAAGAAGTTGCAGCTTTGGCTGTCATTCAGAGTCTCCATCAAGTAGTTTCCATCTTACCAGCTTGGAAATGAGTTGCTGTGATCTGGTTTCATTCAATGTAGACTAGATTATAGGTCCATTAACTAATGAATTTTTGGGGAAGTGAATAGCCCCCAGCCCTTGTAAGCAGGAGGAAAGAAGATGGTGCATTTGTGTAAACTGTGCAAAATTGCTCCCTCTCAGACTGCGGACATCAAAGAAGTGAGTTTTGGATGCATGTAGCCATAAAAAGGGAAAGGCTTTTAACCAGGGAGAACTGAGACTTCTGCAAAAGCTGTGTCCTCTTTGGGCAGCCCTGCCAATGCAGGGTTTGAAGGCGAAAGGGGAGCAGCATTAACATCGTGCTTCCCCCACAGCATAGCTCCTTGAATAGCACAGCCGGTGACTCTTGCCATGTCCCCACTTTGTTGCTGTTTCCCTGCATGAATTTCTGTCTCTTACCCATGGGGCTACATGGTAGGGGAGAAAGGACAGTGTTCCTTATCCACATCTATTTGCTGGCTGCTCATACAGGATATGTTAGTAGACAGATTTGACCTGATCTTGTTTTGTAGCAAAGGGTATAAATAGTTCCAGGACACTGTGTGCTTTTTTCCTGGTACATCATTTGTTGTTGTGGTCTTTATGGAGGTATTCCTGGGACAAATGCTTTTGCTTCATTGTGGCTAAAGCTGAAACTTCCTTTCCTTCCTTAGCTCCCCTCAGCCAACCCATTGGGTTCTTCTGGAGATGAAATCAGAAGTGGTGCCAAGCTTCACCCAGCCGATGACTGGCATCCCCATACAGGAAGGGTTCTGTCACTTGTGGAAGTTTTAGGGATCCCCTGCCTCCCACCCCTGATCCTCTTGCATCGCTAAATCTGCAACCTCTGACTTGTGCCTGGTCATTTTCCTTGCAGTTGGATGCCAAAGGAGAAGGGAGAAAAGATCTGACTTTCCTTTAACCCACACATGGGCAAGAATAATTAGAGTGTTGACCCCTTGCCTACGTTTTGGGTGTTGCCTGCAGCTCTAGGGGAGGATGGGAAATAGGTAGGTCTGGTTCTGCTGCTTCTACATATGCCCGTCACATGGCCAGAAGTAGCAGGTGCGCATCCCCTCCACTGCCAGGGCACCTCATTATGCAGATATCCCCCGAGGCACGCAGCCTCCATAGTCCTACCCAGGCTGGAGCGCTGCCTAATAACCTTGGTCCTGACCTGAATGCTAATAGGCCTGTGACTTCAAAATGTTCTGTGCCCATTGCATATGTTTCTCTCGGGGTGATTACTGTGGTTACTGGAGAGAGGTTTTTTCCTCCCAGTGGCTGGAAGGAGCTGTGAGAGTATTTTTAGGCATAAACGGGATTCTCGGAACATCTGACTTGGGGTGTTTTCAACTAAGTCATAGTTCTGGATGGCAAGGAAGCATATAATATCTGAAAGGATGCTGGTATTAGGCTGTATGCCAGGCTTTTGTACACAGTCTCAGCACTAGTGCTGGACTTCCAGGCAAGCATGTGATGACAGTTCTGAGCCTCCATGTTAGGCATGTGCCTGAACTAAATATGCAAACTGAACTGAGAAATTTAGTAAAATCTGTGTAAGAGTTCAAACTTTGCAACCACACTAGTGGGGGAACGTGGGCTATTCTCTTCAAGAAAGTTCTGACTTTTGACTCAGTGTTGACAGTATCTAATTGTTTAATTGTTTGTTCTGTTGAAAGCAAATCAATATGAAAGTCTTTTAAGGTGAGAAGCTCTCCTAGTAATGTAAGTAGTTGGTCGTAAGTGGGTTAAAAAGGGGAAATGCTCCTTCATCAGGTAGTGCATACATTGCTTGACAATATCTAAATTATTTATTGCAGCTTTTGGTACGGGTTGCATCCAACATTAGCTAAGGTGGAGATTCTCAGTTGAATTCCCATCAGACTTGCACCCTTCTCTAGCTTTCTTTTTTAACCAAATTCAGCCTTTGTGGAATTGCAGTGGGTTAGTGATCAAATTTTAATGCAAATAAGGCTTCATTTAGTAGCAAGTGTAAACCAGTGGGGACGCAAACCAGATGCAATTTGGTGGATGTCTACACATCAGGAATAGGTGTCTAAGTGAGAATAAAAAGTTTTGGTTGAGTACACTGTAAAGAAAATGACAATTGCATTCAAATGGAGACTCAAATCTCTCTAGGATAAAGCTTTTTACAGTCCTAGAACATCTCAACATTGGTAAGAGTGCTGATGTGAATTTTCTGTGCATGTGCAAAGGGAAGTGTTGCAGTGTTTCTCATCCTATGTGGATGCAGACAAAATTTCTCTTTTGGCTGTTTGTTTTTGACTCAGCATTAGCAGCTCCCCTTTTCATCAGATGACACTGTAAAGGCATGTGAGAATCCTCATGGAAATGACAGGTATCCTACACAGAGCTTCTGTCCTGCAAGTGAATCTGCTGTAGTTCCCTTCCACAATGTTTATGGGTGGCAACATTTTCTTTCAGCCTTGCTCCTTTAGGGTAAATAAAAGCAACACTAACTACTGCAGGAAAACACGTTCACCTCTAAATTATATATATTTTTTTCAGGTTAAAAGTATGTAATTTCACAAGGAACACTATGGGACTCATCCTGCTGTGAAACCATTGCTCAATTTCTCTCAACAGTGGTAAGGTGCCTACAATTCTTAAACTGCTGCATAGCCCCTGTGAAAGTCAGGGCACGGGTATTGCGGATGACAGCTGATGCCGGGATATTGGCACTTGGCTGAGAATGCTATAACAGCGTGAGATTTTGCTCCAGGGTTCCCAGTGCTTGCGTAGTTCATATATGTCAGGCTGCTGGTTAATCATAGCTCACTGTACAGTGAATGCATCCTATTGACTTGACCAGTATCAAGCAGTTAATTTAAAAGAGGTGATAGTGTCTGTCTTTTGCCACCTTCCCCACCCAAAAATAACAAACGAAATGCCAATGGTTTGGACCCAACTTCTACTGTAAGTGTTAGGCAAGAAAGCAGGAAAGAAGGTAAATGAGAAGACTATTTGTTTTAGAGATGAGGACCTGTTTAACAACAACAAAAAAATGTTTTCATGAGCAAGAAAGAGTGAAGAAGAACTGGAAAGATGGCCAGGATAACTTATAAGAATATACAGTGAAAATAAATGCAGTCTAATAAATTCAAAGGCTGACTTGTATTTGGAGTTGAACATTTGAAAAGCAAACACTGATTTTTGTGGAAGACTTATAAGCAGGACATGCTGCCAGTCAAACGCAGAATAGTTGGAAGGAGAAAGGTATTGTCAAGTCAAAGTGAGAAGCTCCAGCTCTGTTAGTTATCCTGGAAAAAGTAAAGGAGGGAGAGAGAAAGGAAGAAATTGGTTAAACAGCTCATTTGGTTCTAGTGGCTTCTTTTTCTTTTTTTTTTTTTCCGAGGAAAGTTATTAGAAAGCTGAAGGAAAGTCACAAATTGCCAGGAAACAGACAGGCTGGTGGAAGGATTATGCAAACAACATCATAAAACAGACTGTCTCCAGAAGACAGTTTCATGTTTTAATTACAGGTGTGCGGCTGAGCTAATGCAAAGCTATGAGTGGGAATGAACAATGCGAAAGAGTATTTTTATTGCCCCCCCAGCCCCTTCCCCCAGCTCCAACTCAGCTTTGTCTGAACTATACAGTGCTGACTTTGACAGTCTTCCTCTACTCTGGCTCCAGTTGTTACCTCCACCCCCAGCCTGGCTCAGCCACCTTGTTATTAATCATGTTTGCCTGAGTGCTTGGAGATACCCAAGCAAGTCTAGTCTTCAGCAGTTTGAAATCTAAGAGCTCTTCTTATTTCGGAGCAATGCCAGCTGCTCTTCTTTGACCACCAGTCCAGATGGAGATCATCCAACTCATCCAGAAGGAAGCCTTTGCAAGCACGGTGCTGCCCTTTTATGATGATGGACATCTTTCTGCTGAGGGGAGAGTGATTACATGAACAGTAGGCCAAAATGTGATGAAGTTACCCAGGATAAACTAATTTTTTAACCTCAGCCTTTGATTAGAGCTGGCAGTAATGCTCCATTTATTTTTTGTTTTCTTGGGGAGAAAACAACTATGTGTGCGAGAACATGTATATGTGTGTGTGTGGTGTGTGTGTGTGTGTAGTCTGGTTTGTTTGTTTTTCTTTGTGAGAGATTCTACTTTCTTTCCAAAATGTTCCTTTTTTTTTCCTCAATGAATGACTTTCCTCCCTCCCACAACCAAAATACATCTATAAGATGGGGAGGAGCAAGGGAATTCTTAACACTTATTTTGAAATTTTCCATGAAAAATGCCATTTTTTGTTCACTATCTCTGAAATATAACTACAGATACAGTCAAGTTTCCCACCCACCTAGGAATACTGTGGCATTGTCATGTCCTTCCTCCCCTTGCCTTTTCCTTTCCTCCATCTTTCAGCTATGTTTAGTAAGTCAGGTTCCCTTACCTTTTACTCATACATCATACCTTCCAACCCGCTTATCTTTATCGCTGTTCATTGTATTCACTCTATTTTATTGCCATCTTCTTCATATTGAGTTGCCCAAAACTGATCACAGTTTTCCAAGAGGGGCCTCACCAGTGCTGTGTACAGAGGAATTATTACCTCTGTAGTCTTGCAAGTAATTCTGCTCCACATCCCAGTATGGTATGTGCCTCTTTGTGCTACAGTCTCTCACTGTGAGCTCATATTTAATCTGTCATCCACTATCACTCCCTAAATAAGTCCTGCAGCACTTCCCCTTTAGTAATAAAAACACAGAAAAATGTGAAGAAAAAGTAAGTTATCCCCTTGGGTGGCTCTTTGAGAAAACCAGGGTTTTCATACAGCTGCAGAGACATTGAAACACAGCCTCATGCTCTGCTTCCACGTATCTGGATTTTGCAGCTCTGATGCCAAGAGTAAAAACAGATATGGCATTTCCTATTTGTACATATTTTCTTAATGTTTTCTGGTTGCAGTCCTGGACTACCCAGAGCATTGATCAGAGGAGGAATGCCACATCTACTTTTACAGTTCATATCTACTAGATTTAGAGCTCAGAAATCCTGCTGTGCTTTAAGTAGTTTGGAGGTATGTGCTGTGAATGGTGCTTCAACTACTTGATATTTTATGGAATTTGAGTGAATGCTACTCTATATGGGCAAAACCGGGGCATGACTTGAGTCAAAATTTACCATTTCTAGGTTTGGAGAGTTCTCCACTCTCCAGACTGGATTCCTTTCAAGCACTTTTAGAGTGAGCATTTTCTCAGAACTGCCTGTCTTTCTTTTCTACTGCTGAATTTATTTAGAAGAACTTTGTTGATATTCAAAGTTGAAAAGCCTGCACAGTGTTTAATCTTCTCCTTCTTTTTGGCCAATGAGTTGTCCTTCCAGAATAAAAATCCTCTCCTTTTTAGTCCATTTGGTTATTCAACCTAATTAATCACTATGAAAAACACCAGTGAGGATTTGTAAACATTATGTGGGGAAGTATGATGAGCACATATTTACCTTCTGAGGGCTACAGGAATTACGATATGTCAAAGCATAGCATGTTGCATATGTGGGCAGTCTGTTATTTTAGTACTCAGCCATTAACTTTTTCTTTATTTATTGTGAATCAACCTAAGATTGTTAAACCCCAGCAATACAGATTTCTCCTTCTTCCCAGGTTTCTAAGGTCTCCCTACCAGTTTCTCTCTTGCTCTCCCTGAAGGAAACCAAACATCACAAACTGCAGATGAGCAGTTCTTGGAACTGCCCGAACAGCCAAATGCAAGAACTGAATGATGCAGGAAGAAAGACCCTATAAATATTGCAGAGCACCAGCATTTTTCAAGTGCTTCCTCATTCCCGATTGCAGCATAAGAGCATACATTCATAAGGCACGCCACCCTGAAATTGATGGGAACCTTTCTGTGGACTGCACAGTTTGTGTACTAAGCCTCCAGGTTCTTGAAGTGAACCCTCGCTGCTACAAAGAGCTCTTAAAATTACATTTAAATTGGAAATAGGAATCTCCTCAGCCCTGACATTGGAGCAGAGTTATTATTTCCCATGCCTGTCTTCTCTCACTCAGGAAGCTGCTGCAACATGAAACCCTCTTCTGATTGTTCCTCCTCCAAATGCCTCTCTCAACTGTCTGAACTCCACTATTTCCTTGTGAAAGGAGGAAAAATATGGGGATTTAGGCAAGCAGAACCGTCCTTATGCTCAGACTGAAAAAAGCAAGGTCAAGAGGGGTCTGATTTTCCCAGCCACTGAAACGTGTTTACCTTCTCCCTTTGTCTTGGCACAGGAACCTGTAAAGTGCAATTCCCAGTTCAGTAAACTGCTGCAGTATAACCAAGGACTAAAGAGAGCCCTCAGGTGTGCTTTAGGGCTCATGAGAAGATACATTTCCATCAGCCTAGTGTTGCAGAACCAGGTAGTGGTGAGACCACCTCTATATACACCTGTGTACAGCTCTGGACATGCAGTTTGTTTTAAGACCAGAAATTTAAAAAGCTAAATCTGCTCAGCTGAACAGGATGAGAAACAAGAGGGAACATGACTGTTGGATTATAAGTATACTAGGGTGAGGGGGAATAGCTGGGGGAGAAAATTTTTAGTCAAGAACAGAGCTGTGATAGGAAGAAATTATTACAAGCTCTCTGTAGAGACTTTTTTTTCTGGAAATTAGGTGAAGATCCTTAACCACTCGAAGGTGGTTCTGGGGCAGCCTCCCAACAGGCAAAAGTGTGCAGGGGAAAGCTAAGATAGAATTGTGTCCATTTGCAAGAGGTATTAGGTGATGTGATTGCATGCAGTCACTCACAAGGGCTCCAGATGTGACCCTTTGGGGATGCTCAGTGGTTTAGCTGCTCATCTTGGGAACAGAGCTTTTTTGGTCCACACTGAGAAGTGGACTGAAGAAATCTGAATCAGACCGTATGGGTCAGTTGCAAACATTGTCCATCTGCGTTAATTCACTGACTGTGAATGTAAGGCTGTTTAAAAGAATGGGCAATTTATCTCCTAAGTATTTAATAAATGTCCACAGAAAGGCAGTGTGATCACAGTTGCAGACTGACTCATAGCCATATTACTTAAACAAGAACCTTGTTTGGGTTCTGCTTGGAAGGGGAAAGAGCGCTTGGCTCTTCTGTCTGACTTTAAATGGGAAGTATAAAATTATGAGAGGTCCACTACAAAGGCAACAAGTCTGGACAAGATGGTTGCTTGGCTTCATTTCATGCTCTCAAGTTCAAGTTTTCCTACATGAATCACAACATCAGAATGGTCCCTAGCTTTAAGCCTTAAAAGGAGAGTGGTGATGTGGAGAACTTACACTGTCATCAAGAAGGTAGCAGGAGTAAGTTTTGTGCACTCTTTCTTGATTGAGCTGGTTGTCATCTAAAACCAAAATACAACGAAAGTTTTAGTGACAAAAAAGCATAAGAAAGGAAGAGATGACTGGCTGTGTTGAGTATGGCTGAGTCAATGTCATCCAGAGTTCTGTCCTTCTTCTGAATTTCAAGTCTTTCCACTCTTTGCCTGAATTTGGTTGTGTGGATTTCCTTACTGAAAAAGACCTTCCTCTGGGAAACTCATCGCAAGTGTCTGGAATAACCTTTTCTTGGTCATATACAGAGCAGTGCAGGTGTTTTTCAGCAGTTTGAGGTTGCTTTGATTTTCCTTTTATCAGGCAGCATACCAGGACTCAAAAATAGAGCAGCTCTATTGTCTGGTGCTATAATGCAGGCATCCAGTGACGTCTGCCAAAGGCTGTATTCCCTTGTGGAGGTCTGTGTCTCACCAGGACTGACCAGGGGATGGGGTGATATGTGCCTGTGCAGTGATCTTCCTTGCACTTCAGACACAGCTACTGTCAGGAACTGGACAATGTGAAAAGCTTGGTTCAGTCTCTGGTCACTTCTCTCACCACTATTCCTTTCCTAGTTTGGAGACAGATTGGAGCATTTCCTTCTTTTGTTTATTTCAGATGGGAACAAATGGTTCATTTCCCTCTGTCCCAGCTGCTCTGAAAGGTTTTCTAGTTTCTCTAGAATATATTATGCAACGCTGCAGAGCAAGTCCTTTTTTCTTTTCGACTCCGTGCCTTTACCATGTATTGTAATCTGTCTGCTCTGATTAGGTTCATCCTATAGAATCACTGCCAAATTCTGTTTTACGCAGCAATGTTTAGTCTTCAGCCTGGGAGCTATGTACAGTCCTTTTAAAATGTTCATACATCAATATCAGTCTTGACTAATCCCAAGAAGCTTGGATGGCAGGAAGAAGAAAAGCTTGAGGTTAGCTGTGCAAGTTACAGGACAAACACTGCACTCTTTACTCTGGCCAAACTTCCACTGCCATCAACAAAAGTTGTGTTTGAGACTAGGGCTGCAAATTTGGTTTCTGATGTAGTTGTACAGGCCACTGTCTCATGAAGGACTGGGTTCTGCTTCTGTTAAAGAGCTTCACTGCCGTTTTCAGAAGGGACCTCATGGGACCCCATATTTGCACTGAGTATGCTATTGAGGCAAAAGTAGATTTAACCCATCTAATGCTTCTATATCAGAAAACCAAAACATTCCAATGTTTTCTCACATTCTTCTTAAATATAGGTGTATTCCAAATCAACATGATTGCTGACCTGAGTGACAATAGTAACCCGTTATTCTTTAATTAATGCTTGCATTGCAGGGGTGTGTGGAATCCAGGTAGGCTGGGGCAGTCCCATACACACATGCAGGGACAGAGATCCCCGAGCAGCCCTGGAAAAATCAAAAACACTAGGACCTTTACAAAACTGTGTTGTATATCCTTATCAAGGCTTGGTTAAAATTTCAGGGCACTGGCGAAATGGCAAACATTTTAACGTGAGAAGTGGTCCTAACTTTGTGGCTGGGTACACGCGCGGGGGCTCAGCTGGCGGTGATGCCTTGGGATGAGAAAGGATGGGTAATCCTGCTGCCCAGGGAGGAGGGAATTAAGAAGCCACCATTAACATGGGAGCTGTGTTGGCTGAGGAGGCCACTTAGCAAATTCCTTACTTGAGCATTCAAGGGCACTCTCTCGCAACTTGATCCTCACTTTTCCAAGCGCAGGGAGGAGAAGAATGTTTCACTGTCCAGAAAGCACCCGGGCCTTGAGATAAATGAGGATTGAAACAAACGTTTCCATTCATATCAGGGGCCCCTCCTTACTAGCGTCCTCACTGATCTGTAAAAACCTTCTTTGTAAGTGGTTTCTAAAGCATAATCTGTGCTTTTAATACCGTTTGATTGAATAATTCCAATGTAAGGTTTGTTTTTTAAAGGTTTTGAGAAGTGTTGCGAGTAGCAAAAGTTTTTAATAGAAACCTGAAGCCACTGACTGAGGAAATTTCCTCACAACTGTTCCTGTTGTGGAGAAAACTGGAGAAAAATCAAGTCCAAAGCGCTGAGGGTCATGTGAATAACTACAGAGTGGAATTCAGGGGCTTCGTTTCAGTAATTGCAGTGAAATTGCTCCCAGCAGAGGCAAGGAGCAGAAGAGAAATTTTAAAGGTCCAAGCAGGCAATAACAGAGTTCTGCCTGCCTTCCTAAAGCACCAAAGGAGTCCTGAGCACAGAATTAGCTTACAGAGCGGGGCTTTTCTTTTCAGAGCAGATTTCTCTTTTGCTTTCATCACCCACAAGTCCACACCAGATACTCAGTGAGCTTTACAGGGAACTGGGTTTGTTTTGTCTAAAGCCCAGGAGAAAACCAACAGCCCTGAAATGGTAAAGGTGGAATAAAATTAAAGTGTGTGAGAGAGAGAGAGAGAGTGTGTGTGTGTGTGTGTGTGTGTGTAAGGATGGTTCATTCTTTTTCTTTCTTTTTTTCTTTTAAAGAGAGCTGAAATCAGTTTAGTGAAAAGGCACATTCACTCTTTGGTGAAGTTGCAGACCAAGGTTATGTTGCAGCTACAAAGAATTTGGAAAACAACCTGTAGGCTTGAAAAATGAACCATTCCTTCACATATATAACTTAGCATATCATCCTCGATCATAATTATAGACAGATTTGGATTGAAGCGATTATTGAATGCATTGTCCTTAAAGATAATCAGGGACATGACCACTAGTGACACTGTGATGGAAAGGACTAAACAGAGCAGTTCATCATCTCAGCCCTTGAAATGGCTGAGATATGCAAAAGTGCACGTTTTATCCAAGAGGTATAAATAGTACAAAGGGAGGAAGAAAAAAAAAACAAGAAGAAGAGGAATCAGGTGGCTTTGCAGACTGCTGTGTTTGAGGAACAATTTGACAGAGACAGAGCAAGATGATGATAACTTGGAAAAAGTATAATTTGTCATGATTACCTCTTTTTTTTCCTTCCTCCTATAGCAGTACAGTTTGCAGTTTGCACCCATTGCAATTTATGCCTGGGTAAAAAGATGGCTTGGGTAAAAGATAGTTTACTTGGGAACATACTTGAGTAAAAGATAGCTTAGCAAAATAAAGTGTAATTTAATCCCTTCACTTATCTGGGCCTGCACTAACTAGTTTATATATTTTGAATCCTCAGTTAATGAAGCCCCTTGCAAAAGTCCATTAAATGCCTTGTGGGTCGGATTCATTTCATGGAGGACACCAAATAGCAGAGAGTGAAGATTTCCAAGTGCAGTGTGATTCAGATAATGCTATACTTCCTCATCCTGAGGCAAATGCCCCGTATACATGTTTCTTCTGCACTTTCATTAGTCAGCCCTGTCCACCTTTATAATTTTTCTACAGACAAACCCCATATATTCTATGAGTAATGTGAACAGCAGATTATGTTGCTCTTGGCTACCAATGCTTTCACTTTGCAGGCTATTCCATCCAAAGGTAATGGCACTGATGCGGTTGTCACTGTATATAAAGATGCATCTGTGAAAGAGGTCAGAGAAAATAGGGAGTTTATAATCCTGGTATCCTGGGCAGTCTATCAGTTGGGGGATATGGCAATTGCCTGTTACTCTCCATTACTATACAAAGGGCACAGAAAAAATCCTCAAAGGATATGGGTGATTAAAATGAGCATTTTGTTTCCTCTTTGCATTTAATTTGTTACTTACATGTCGCTGTTACTAAAAGTACCCATATTTATTTTGAACATGTAAGAAATCGTTTATTATCTGCAGTAATGTGCCTAACAATAGCACGTACTTAAGGCTCCATAACTTACCAACAAAGCCTAGCTATACATTTAACCACCTATTTAGCAAGAAACGAACATCCCATCTAAGGTATCCCTTGGCATCCAGAATTTGTAGCGGGGGGATCTCCTGAGTTTTGCTTGTAGGTCTGGTCAGGAGAATAATTTCCTCTAATTTTAATTCCATTTAAATATGGAGGCATGACTTTTAAGATACCTTTTTCTTCTTTTTCCAGTTTTATTTCAGTCTCTTCTTCTTCCCAGTTTGGGAGAGCAGCATGTAATATCTGGATCCAGCAGAGTAATACACTGGAGATGCCATGCCATGCTCTTAAACCTTTGAGCCATGTTATGCTGTTTAAAAGGTTTCAGGAGACATATTATGCTGTTTAAAAGGTTGCAGCACATACAACACACTGAAAACCCTCTGATCTGTAGAGCTACCTTTTCTGCTTGTCATTCCAGGCTCCTTCCTTCTTATTTGCTCTCCTTATTTTGCCTGTTCTGCTTCCATACCTTTTACACTAGCTTGATTAGTTTTCGCACTAGCAGCCATCCAAATGCATGATAGACTTCTAAAATAAATACCTGAAATGTCCTGTTTCCTCCTTCCTCCATGCCTACACAAAGCAGTGAGCCTCCCGTGCCTAGAAGGCCTCTTTGTAATGGCTCTCTGAACAGCCCAGGCAGAAAAAATGTGGGAAAATTTCAGATTCTGTCTCCTGACACTCTGCAGCAACGTGTGTTTTTCTTTAACACTGGGTCTTTCCTTGGGAGCTCTTTATGGATGTCCTCAGTGAGGCTCCATAGCACAGATGTGGGCTGCTGAAGCATCTCCAAAGGGCTGGCTCAGAGTTGGACCAGTGCCCTCATCTAATTTAGAGCTGCCTGGAGGCTGCGAAGCAGCTCTCTCTGTGCCTTTTTCCTTCCCACGTATTTGTCTTGCACTCCAAGGCTCAGCTCCACAGAGGTATTTGAGCTCCTCAGTGCTTGATATCAGTGGGAGCTATGTGCCTACACAGGAAATAGATAGCAAACATCTGTTACAGATCCAGGCCTGAGATTTTGAATCTCTCGTTTACCATGTGTTGATGATGACAGGATTGAAAAGGGACTTCCAGGCACTACTGTAAAGCAAATGTTTTGGTGGCCTGAAATCGCTGAGATTTTGCTCTGCTTTTAGGTTTAGAAATGGTACAGAGGAGGATCCTGTTATACTGTTTGAATTGGAATGGTCCCAGTCCTCCCTGATGAAGTCTGGCTGCTGTCTGGCTGGACTGCAGTGGAGAGATTGACTTTCCAAGCCTTGCATTTGCATGCTGATCTTCCCCAGTGCTGGGGTCCTAAATCCTTCTCCCTTGCACACCAAGAGCCTTCACTATTAGCAGCACGTGCTAAGGGAAGGGGAGGATCCCTCCTTATAGTGAGCCACTGATTTTGGGGAAAGTGCTTTTTATTGTGTGCACATTCAGAACATTTGTTTCTCTTTTGCTGATTGTCTGTCTGTTTCTTTTCTTCTCCTTTGGTATCTGTTCAGTCTCCTTCTTTTCCTTTGTTCCTTCCTTGTTCAGAAAAAAGAAAGCAGTGGACCTTTTCCCTCACTGGCTTATGAATTCATTCTCGTATCATCCAGTTAAACATCCCATTAAACAAGGCACTCTCAGGAAGGGGTTATTGACAGTAACCTCTCCATGTTAGGCCTCTGGTTCATGTTTGAAATTAGTTCCAGAACTACAGAGGGAAGCTTTTGGCCTTGAACTGTGATGTCCTCTGTGCTGAAAGAGAGTTTTTATTTGCACAGTCCTTTTAACCTTCTGCTAGCTCATGGCCTGATTCCCCAGTCCTCCATGGCTGATTCAATCACTCATGCTTAAGCAGTGCTAGAAAGATGCTGGAGTAATATCTCACCAGGCAGTACCTCTTACACTGGTGAAAAGGCAAGGGATTACAAGTGTATTAATGACAAAAGGAGAGCCAAGGAGAATCTCCATCCTTTATTGGATGCGGGGGCGGGGGGGAACGTTGCCACCAGGGACAAGGATAAGGCTGA
>NW_009230991.1:0-2095 GCF_000690835.1 Fulmarus glacialis | reverse complement strand
AACCTTAATGATTCTATGATTCTGTGCTCATTACTGGCTCTACATTTGGATTTTTCCAATGTTACTCCTAGATCTTTGTATTTGGTGGAATGTGAGCCTGTAACCTGACCACAGAATTATAGATGTTAAATTTTCAGCTGAATAAACTTCTGATTTTGCGCACATATTAATACCTGTGGCTTTTGTCTGTCTAGTTAATGAGCTAGTCTTACCTACGTACCGCCTATTGCTGGTCAGAGCCTGGCAATCCCATATCAGTCTGCCTTGGCCTTTTTTTCTCTTGCACGTAAGCATGGCGAGCATTATGGTGTCTAAGTGAAGTTGATACGGCAGGCAACTCCCACGTATGGTGCGGTGTCACTAAAAATATGTCTTGGGAATGCTCATTGGAGTGGCTACCAGCACACAGTAATTTTCTACGTACTGTGCAACCTTCCCTCAAAAGATACCTGATTTTTCTTTCATTAGTAGTTCACAGTGTATGCCTAATAACATTGTTTCCTGTAACTTTTAGATGATCTGCCTTGTCAAGAGGCAGATCAGCTTTTTAATCACTGAATGAAGCCTTTGATACCTTGTAGAATTATTCTGTTAAATCGTATGTAGAAAACTAGAAGACTGTAGCTTCCACAGTACAGCTTCTGCGCTTGTATCCAGGAGCAGCAGTTTTGCATGGTGTATCAGTAAAGTTCTCTCTTTCAGGCCACTGTCATGAGAAAAATCCAGATGGCAGTCATGACAAAGAGAAATACTTTGATGACCACCATGAGCCAGTTACAGCGGTGGCAGAAGGACACTCTGAGGGAAGTAGAGAAGATCCAGAAGTCCTTACTCGGAGTTCAGCAAGTGATCCCTCCTTCCTGAGACTGGAAAGTAAGTCAGCCTTACAAAATCCATGCTGGCAAATGAATCTGTTTCTAGATTTTTCAGAAGAGCTGTCTTCCTCCAAGAAGCTACGTTTTCGCCCCCTCTGTCTGTAAAGTGACAAGTAACCCTTAAAACCGGTTTCATTCTGTTTGCTGTTCTTCTTCTCCAAGTCTAATGTCAAAATGCATTAAATCAAAAAATGAGATCAAGGTTTATATGCTTTCCAAGCTAAAGGATGTAGTTTCTTGCAAGACTCTACAAACACACGTTGGTTGTACCTCAGTGAATTCTGTATCAGCTGTGCCAGACAGAAGGGAAGAAAAACAGTGTCTGTGGTTAAGGTACAGAGCGCTTTATTCAGTGTTTAATGCACATATGTAGAGAAAAGACACCACCTGTTTATTCCCTCAACAGGTAGAATTCTGGTTTGGAGAGGAAACTGATGAAAGTGGTCTAGAGGTGTTGATTTTTTGAAGCAACAGTTGATGCTTCTTTGCAGTGGGGAAATCTGCATTCTCCAGTCCCCCTTTCCACAACAGTTGATGCTTCTTTGCAGTGGGGAAGTCTGCATTCTCCAGTCCCCTTTTCCGTTTGCAGCGTGCAGTGAGTGGTCAGTGATATTTGGTTTGTGCAAGTGAAAAAGTCAGGTCACAAAAAAAAGATCCTTTTTATATGATTTGTGGAAGCAGCAGGAAGAGAATTTTTGACGTTTTTACGGTATTCCTTCTTAGATGCAGTCACTGCAGAAAGCAACGGTTCAGAAGGAATGGACGAGTTAGAAGATGATCAGATGTCTGAAGAGATGCTGGCTTTGGTGGATGAGTTTGAAAACTCTTGGCCTCAGGAAGCTTTTGAAGGGGCACTGGAAGTAAAAGGTCGTCGGATGGACTTGCAGGGGATCCGGGTCCTAAAGAAGGGATCTCAGGATGGACTGGCTAGCTCCTGTTTTGGGGACTGTGGTGATGATGATGAAGCTGAATGGGTAAGTTTGGATGAGTTTACTTAAGTCTTGTACCAACTTACTATTGTGGAGGAGGGAAAGATGAGGACAGTTCAGGGGGTTTAACACTGGAATATATGTATATATAGGAACGTCCCCCATGGGCCTAAAAGAGCTGGTTCATGGCTTGTGTGAAATGAACAAGTAGCTTCAATACATCTTCAAAAGGAAAGGCCTCCGCGTCACTAACACTGACATCACTTAGCCTGGAGAAGAGGAGGCTGAGGG
>NW_009230990.1:3089-8532 GCF_000690835.1 Fulmarus glacialis | reverse complement strand
GGGGGAAGGGGGGAAAGAGGGGGGCAGCGGGTGGGAATCTAACTCCATACATAACTCCACAGCATCAGTCAACATCTACACGAACAAACAGAATAACTCTTTATTTTAACCAGGTAAACAAGCAGAATAAAAGAGGAACTTTTAACAGAAAAAAAAAATATATTTCCCCATCACAAATTCCAAGGCACACTAGTGTAGGGGATACATTACTAAGTGCAAAGCAAAAGCCATGCTCTTTTGGAAAGCTCACACACCAAAGCAAGTATAGCACACATGAAGACTTACCTGCTTATCTTTCTGCTAAAAGACAAATAATCACGCTAAGTATATCTAATATTCAAGTAGAAGGCATACGCATAACAGGCAAATACAGTGTTAATATCTTATTGTTTGCATTAGAAATGGCAGTTTAAATACATCATGTTCTGTGCTTGTCCAACAAAGTTCACAATTTGAGTAATGAGATATTACATTTCTACTGAAGAATCAGGACAACTTTTAAATGAATGCTTCCTACCATGTAGAATTACACACATATAAAATGAGATTATCAGTGATAAAGGTGAAAACTGGCATGCTTTACCTCAGAAGCATAAAACTACATGAAATGGTGTTTTGGCTTTGTTTTTATCTTTAGAATATTATATTACATCTATAACTTTTGACCCTATGTTTTCTGTACATTTGAAGTTCATTACAAATATTCAGAAGCTAAAATTTATACATACATTATATATAGTGGGTCTTAGGATTTAATAATCATTAATTTAGCAATATTTAGTTGCAATATCATTCTGTTTATATGCACCTGACATCCACATCAAGAGGACTTAATGAATTGATAGTATATTACTTTAAACCCTGTAGCATATTACTTCAAATACTCTCCATACTTTAATTTTTTTTTATTTTTATGTTTGGTTAGCTTTCTACTATCCCTTTTCTTACTTTCCACACAAGAGAGGAATGTATTTAAACTCTAATATGAGCTAGAAACTCAGTTACAGTTTTTGCAAGGTGCATTATACAGAATAACATAAAATACCACCATTTTTCATGCACTAAATAGTACAAATAAGATTAGAACTGTTTCTTTCCAAATGCAAAATCCTGTGCTTGCACTGTGCTGACTAAAAAAAAAAAAGACCAATTTGAATAGAACAATTTATAATTTCCTGATTTGAAAGAAGGTAAAAAATACAGCATGTTGGGAAAATACAAGTACCAGGATATCCTGTATAAAACCATAGTATAGTTACTATAGATTTAGTAGACATACCATCTGTATGAGTTACCTGGACCAAAAGTAACCATATGATGTGAAATAAAACATCTAAAAAGCAATCACACTATAGATTGGAATCACATTGCTTTCAAATTCATCCTGAACACCATTGTCTATATTTTTCCCTATCTGAAGGCAAGCAACAATTTTTGTTGTTCTTTTCAATCTCGGATATTTATCGAAGGGTTTTTCCAATGACAATTCCATTGCAAGCATGAACTCAGGCAAATTTTTCACCAGCATTACCATAACATCCAAACGACTAGGTTAGACCTTTATAAGCTTGTGCCAGCTGTACTCTACCTTTAGGCCATATATCACTACTAACTCAAGAGTTGATTCACCAGCATTGCTTGTATCAGTTTCTGCACGTAAGATAAAGCCTTAGTATGCTCTGGTCCATCCAGGCCTTGCTGTATGCTTTAATGCTCTGCTTCACATTTGAAATTTACTCTAGATTCCCCATCCTCAACACTGGAATTGTACATTATAGGACAAAAGCATGAAGGTTACTCAAAGATCCTGTCAAAAGACAATATGGAGGTGTCCTGCGTGAAGATACTATTATGCTTGTTTCAAGAAACAGGCATTTGCTAAACCAAATACAAGCAATGTGAGAGATCATTTAACAGTGAACTCACTGTTAATGGGGACTTTCTGTCCTAGTCAATCCAGACACCTTCAGCATCCCTTTAATAATTTTGCTTTCATATTTTTGGAACATCATTTCCTCACAAGTGTGCCTACTTTATTCAAAATATTACATATAATGTAGCCTTTCTATTTTCAGGCTGTATCTATAAATAACTACTTCATTTATGTTTCCAGTCAATTCATACAGTATTCATATTAGGAGTGCTTTAGAGCTCAAACTGATTCAGAATACTACAAAGTATAAACCGACCTGTAAAACTAAATCTCAGGAGCTGTGTCAGCTGCCTTAAAAAGGAAAACAACAAAGAGACCGAGACTGCAAGCCACCCATCGCAGACAATGCTTCTCTTTCCAAGTGTCTGACTACTTCCATTAAACTTAAAGCTCAACTTGCATTTTGTAGAAATGTTCACATATGGTTAAATAAGATCAAACTCATAATCACTTCAAGTGCAGCCAGCCAAAGAATAATACTTTTATTCAGTGACAAGTCTCCCTCACCATTAATGAGCATTTATATTATCAATTAAAAAGCTGTTGTTCCACTTACTGTGTCACGTCAGATGCAGCTGGCAGTGGCAACTCTTCTGATATAAGGTCAATGTCATCAGTGAAGCTGTTGGCCCGTGATATTTCTTGGGTATTCCCTTCTAAACGTCTTTTCACTGCACAAATAATTCAAAGAAATCATAATACATTAGAAAGACAACATATACAAGCTCTCTCCCTTGCTTAAGATATTGTGCAGTAGATTAAAGAAACGGTTCTGAGACATGGCTTTCTTTTTTGTCAGAATCAGTGAAGTTGATGCTTATAACCTATGCCATACAAAAATATGTATGTGCATATACACACTTCAAATAGACAGAAGAAAGGCTTGTCTTCTAGAGGACTGTCTCCCCGTAAGCAGAAATTCACCATATCCACAATTTCAATGTGGGCATGACAAGAGACAGAAACAATCTGACTTTCATTTCCTCGGTTAATACTATTTGATATGTATACTTTAATTTCTCTAAAACCCTTCTTTAACATTTTATTGCTATTATCATATAAACAACACTTTTTTTTTTCCCAAGTATTTTTTTGGTCACCAGCATTCAAACATTCTCCCACAGACCATGGAAGAGCCTCAGGTGTTTGAATGCAGTCAGCTCAGCAGGGTAACCATGATGGATACAAAGCTATACTGTAGCTCAGCTTATGTTCCAAGCATAAGAAAGCTACAAATTTCATTACAGATGGGGAAGACATATGAAAGCCAATGAATGAAGGAGTTCAGTCACAGACTGCAAAAAACAGAGAAGTGCAGCTAGCCCTGTAACTGATGAAAACAGATTGATTATGCTTTAAAAAGCTCGAGCCCCAATACTCATTTCCATCAAGTATAGGGTTGACTTCTTCCGCTATAAACGTGAAGTATATATGTACCTGCCTTTCTGAGTTCAGTTGCATCAATATTCATAAGCAATTTCTGCTTTAAGGTCTTTTCAATATCTTTTCCTGTATTTGTTTTGTTCAAAAGCTATGACATGCATCTAGCTTACATTGCTGTGATCTGAAATAGCAATTTTCTTCATGACTACCAGTGATCCTAACAGTTTCTAAGGAAGCTCTCTATCTATTTTAGTTCTGATCATTCTTGAAAGCTTGGCACATAGCATTATGAGCTGGCAGAGTCTAACCTGGAAAATGGATAGGATGATGCATATAAATTCAAGGGAGAAAAAAAGATAAAGTTTTACAGGGGGGCAGGAATCACTAAAATTAAGTGTCAAACAAAACAAGTAAAAGACTAAGTAGTGTCACTTGCACATGCTGTGATGGGTAAGAAGAAAAAAAACAACCCACATGACAAAGAGAAAGCTTGCCTCCTAGAAAACTAAATTGTTGAAGTCTCAAGCTAATTCTACAGCACCACTTTGGCTGGACTACATTCAAGCTAAATACTAAAAAGCATACAACATCAGAGCTTACTATTGGAAGAGCCATAGCATAAATGGCAAGGATTGAGAACGAAGTCTATGGAATATAATTACAAAATGGCATAACTGAACACAGAGTCAGCCAAAGGCAGAGTTAAGTCACTGTGCCCATGTAAGGCAAAATCAAATTAAAAGGAAAACATTGTATTGCTAGCAATTCCTACTACACAATGGACTGCTGAAATGGTAAGGGAAGGACCTAATTAATTCATGGGGGTTTGCTTCCTTTATAGCACAAGATAGATAATAAAATTACTGCAATGCATTTGTCATGACAACAAGTAGGATTATATTTTATTTCTGTCATTTTAAAGGTCCACATTGCCTTATCAAACTTATCTCTGTCTCATCACACTGCTGTTTGCAATCTGCATCCATGGGTTCTTAAAAAAAAACAACCTAATGTTTATATTTGCTCGCTAATTTCTTTTCTGAGAAGTGTTCACTACTACAATGGCTTTTCGCTCCATTATAACATGCTAGTTATGAGAAAAGAGAGACAAGAGTAGTATGCCAGTTGTGAAACCTTCACTTTCTCATTAATCTCATTTGTGGGTGCTGTGCTGAGTGCTGCAGAGCAGCTCTGCTGTTACTCCAGGGTGAGCCTAGAACCCCTGCTTCTCTGACCATGGACCTTCTGCAAAGACACGTAGAATGTAATCCTGGGTTTAATGGCCTCAACTGTGCTTGGTTACCTAGATAAGCATGGCAAGCTTCTGCTCCCTCTTTATGTAGGGTAAAAGCATGCGGGTTTTCTGTTTGGTGAAGACTCTGCTATGATTATCTGTCTCATCCCACAAGTAGTACACATACATTTCATTTCCACAAGCATTTTGAAAAAGACAATGATGTGATTAGGTACTTTATACAAGCAGGAGTTCTGTAACATATACTCCATAGTTCATTTTATTAGTTGAATTGAAGAGGTGCACTTCGCTCCATAAAACTAAGTATTTGGGTGATGTCTCAAAGATTGCCTCTCTGCTTCCTCTCCCTCCTCCCACGCTTCCCACATGGTCAGATCTGTGGACAGAACAATTTTTGCCAGTTTGGTTACAGGCTAGATTTATCTCAAAAATCTGCTTCTAACATACACGAGCACTATGAGAAAGAAGAGTTTCTCCTAGAAGTGCTGCTCTTAAGCATCAACTTAAAGCAGAAATCACAGCTCTGAGGCTCATAATATTTGAGTGGTGATATTTTAAGATTCCCTACTACTCGCAGAGCCACTTGACTCAATTTAGAGTCAGTTCAGGTTCGTGTTTTGTGAAGTATTAAGGCACCACAAGAAAGTACCTGTTTTATCCTTGTAACCCTAATAATAAAGGCTATTTAACACTAAATGCCTTTATGCTTTTATCACCCATTAAGTCTGTGTGTTCCTACTTTAAAACAACCCATTAATAATGTTTTCTGGTCCACACATCCAAACATTAATGTCAATTGTAAACGCAAGTAACATGTCCTCTTGTTCTAAATATTTTCTGTCCTTAAGGTGACTCTCAGAGTCGTAAACAGT
>NW_009230990.1:0-3058 GCF_000690835.1 Fulmarus glacialis | reverse complement strand
ACTCTTTCTGGAACCAACTCAGTTTCTGAAGTTAACGGTCACTTTCCCTGAGCGAACTTCCAAAACTCATTCAGACAGCAATGTTCACTCATAAATCAAAATTCCCAAAATCACACAAAAAGGAACAAAAATATTTTTTGAATGTCAAGAAGCCATAAGCTTCTGAGCAATGAAGTAATTCATAATAATCATCCACGATAATGCTTTCGTTTTGAGGAAATGTGGAGCATTAAAATACATTCAACACATGGCAGTGATGCTTTCCAGAAGTAAAACTCAAAGTTGTAAGGTCCAGCTACTACATATGGTAAGTTTGTAACAGCTGCAGTTCAAGCCAGAACAACTGTATCTTCCCTCTCTATATTTATTTTAATAAGCTTTCCTTTTCCAAACTGACTTTATGGGAATGAATGCCTAATTTTTGTTGTTGTAGAGTAGCAAGGAGGGGAGGCAAAGAAATATGAAGGGGAAAGAGAAGAGAAACCATCCTTCCTTTCCACGTGCTACTACTCAACAACATGAAGAAGCTGTACCTATTTGGTTATAAAACATATAATATTTTCTGAGCATGAACATTTGGAAGCAGCAAGTTGAAAATACAGAATAGTATCTACCACAGTACAACAAACACCAGTGAATGACATAAACCTCGGAATAAATGAAACAGATCAAGTCATTACGTGAAAAAACAGCAAAAGGAAAGCTAAGTTTCACATACCTCTATTTTTTCCTTCAGTGTCAGTTTCTAAAATGGTGAGAACATATAATAAACACATCCAAATGTAACACAGAGATATTTTTGCAATGCTGCTTAGCTTTCTCTAACCTTAGATTCCTTATCTGTATTACACTAACTTCTGTCTTTGTAGTATGGGGAAACTGTGAACTCCCAATTTACAACTGCAGTAGAAAATATGATTGCACATGGTTCCCATTACCATGGTCATCCTCAAATAGGCAATGCCTACCAACACCAGGACAAAATAACCAGGAAGATTTTGCACTATTCTCTTCTCAGATAAAGGTGAAAAAAAGAAAAAGCAGGTCTCTTCTATTGCAAATAATTCTAACTTGCTCTTTTTATTAGGAGTTTTTTTTCATATTCACAAAAAAACCCCTCAGACACAAATTTAAAGATAATTCACACCATTCCCACACAGTCTACTTTATAAAAGTCTGCAAAAAATTGCAGTTGCTGCTTTTGTTATATAGAAGGGTACCTGCAGTTGCTACTCCTAGGAATACAAACACCAAAGAACTTGAATGAAAGGAGATATTTGGCAAGTTAAACTGGGAAAACACAGGCACGTGGATAGAAACAGACAGCAAATTTGAGACAGTTTAACATAAAACAGTTCCTGTCACATGAATATTTATTCCTCGAATTCTTAAGTAATAGATTGTGTGAAGACAATGCCAAGTACCTGGTGACAGGGGAGAGCTCACAGAGCATATGGACAAAGATGACCAGGAAAGCTGTAGAGCTGCATTTAAAAGCGCAGGCCGGAGAAAGGCCAGATGGGACACAAAGGGTAAGCTAAACAAGTCTTCAACCAAAGCAGTAAAAAGATTAATGTGTAGAGAACACTGATGAGGATAAGGTCTCCTCTACCAGATGAAAGTAAGGGTGGGGGCTTTTCTGTTTGTCTGGGGGTTTTGCTTGTTTGGTTGGTTGTTTTTAAAACATAATATTATAAAAAACAGGCTTAGGAGACCAAAAGTAAATTCCAATCTGGTCCTTCAGCGCTACTGTCTTTTAATCACTTGCACCCATTTCAATTATGCTTTTTCTTTCTTAGGACAAGGACTTCTTATTAGTGCTAGAAAAGTTATCCTATATGGAATAACTCTTAAATGAAATAATCTGTGAGAGAAAAGTAACAAGCTACCACTTTGCGGGATGTGTTTTTATCACTATTATATGCTTAGCAAGAACTTAGTATGAACAGTAAGCTGACAACAGAAACAATAAATCCATAACTGGCTTCTTGATAATATACACAGTTACCATGGAAATATACTCCCAATTTTTCTTTTTTTCCTGAATTCATTTGGAATGGGCACATCATCAAAATTCTTATGACACCAAGCACACTTTAAGTTACAATAAAACTTTTCTTTGTTAACAAAATCAAACAAAATATTAAAATAAAGAACCAATTTAATCTGTAAATTTAACTACGTGTTTAACAATGGGAAACAAAGTAAGTTTATCAGCTTATTTACAGTGAGACCAATTGACTAGATTTTTTTTTTTTTTTAAAGCTGCCTAAACCCAATTTTCCAGTACGAGAGACATTCAATAAAATTTCCTAAATTCCATATGCAGTTGAAAAAAAAAAAAATCTGCTCTGCACACGTCATTGACAGAACATTTCATTGTTTGGTTAAACTATTCCCATGATAATTATCACTTTAAAAGACTGTATGTGCACAATATGCACTATGGGTGACATAGAACTAGGAAAAAAGGAAAACGTCTTAATTTTTGTTCATTCCCACTCTGACACATCTAAGCCAAAACCCTCTGCTTTCTTTACAGTCAATGGAGAAAGGAAAAAGGAGGCATCTCTGAAGAATGAGTGTCAGTCCAACCTCAGACAACGGCATTATACCTATAACGCACATATCTTGATTCCATGTGCAAGGTAGTGGGATCAATCCAGCCTAAAAGTTGACACCATCAGTTGACTGCTTACGGACTTTCAGATCAGAAGTTGTTATTTTCATAACACCAGGCTACACTACTCAATGTAACAAATGTCTATGAAGTAAACATATGATTTGTTTAACTCTATACGTAAGGCTGCACCTTGACAGAAAACCCACGGGATGACTATGCTTTCTTTATCCACAGGGAGGAAGTACCTGTGAGATCACAGCATTACTTCTTATCTTCTCTCTTGTGGCAAGAACTCACATCACCTCACTGCCCGAAACGCAGTATTTTTAAAGCTGTATAGAGAGGCAAACTGATTTGGGGCCTAGACTGAAACATTTCCAAATCCTTACTTTCCTCAGAAAAAAAGGAAACATCATAGAATCATAGAATCATTAA
>NW_009230989.1:0-5912 GCF_000690835.1 Fulmarus glacialis | reverse complement strand
GGGCAGCTGCCCAGGCCGGGGCAGCCACCCCGTTCCCCTGCCGCAGCGCCTCCGCGTTATGCATCCAGCTCCGTCTTACAGCATACGCCCCTGATGACATGACAGGCTGTATTATATCCAGCAGGTTTTTTCAATGCAAACCTGCAGGTGAAGCTCTGGCTTTGGCACGGACTTATTTTACGTTTAAAAAGTGAACGAAGGCTTCAATAAAAATGAGTCTTCAAAACAGAGGCTGCGCACTGTCATTCCCACTCCTTCCCTCTACCTGAAAGTATTTACTAAAATCAGCAGTACAACTCCCTCCAATTTAATTGAAGGAAAAAAAAAAAAGTGTGCTTCTTTATCTGAAAAATAAGTTGGAAGATATTTTAGGCAAATTGGTGCTATTCATGCTTAAAAGTAGCTTTTTATTTAATATCCAGAGTACAAGAATAATGTACAATTTTGCAAAATTACATTATTTAAAAAAAACAGGCTTCAGAAGCTGTTAAAAAAACCAGCTACGTGCATTTTGGAGAGGTGGGGGAGAATCAGACAAGAAGCAAGTTATAATTTAATAGGTCTCTTAAAAAATTAAGGAAATACTACAGGACAGGGTGGAGGGGAAAACGGAAACAAGCAAATAGCTTTTAGTTTCTTAAGCTTTCTTCTTCCTCTAAAAGAGCTCATCATCTGTAACATTTTATACTTTCATTTTTATACAATACATGAAAATATGCAGTTTCAGTGAAAATTCATCAAAAGCTTTACTTCTGATATCATCTGATGAGCATCCACATCTATCTTGAGCAATGTGTCATGATAGTTTACCTGAACTTTGAACGTATAATTGAGTGTACTCTCCTTACTGATTTAATATGTCAGTGAACCCACTTAAAATAATTAGAGCTATACTGAAAGAAGACTATAAATCAAGTTCAGGTCTACAGCATTTTTATTTCCTGCCAACAAAGTGTCCACGTCGTTATCAGAATTAAAGTATTTTAAAATGACATATTTTTATCTAAACCCTGGAAACAAATCTCTTGTATACCTGTAGTGCATAAAGTAAGCATCTCCAAAAGCTCCTTGTACCATTTACACAGCTGGAATCACTACTTAGCATGTCAACTCTTGAGACTCATGTCCTAACATAAAACCACAGTACTGGTTTTGAAATCTGAGTATTTGTTTCTAAAACCAAAAGCACCACTTAATTTTTTTCTTTTACTTAATATTGTACTAATTCATAAGAACATTACTAAGACTCAACCCTGCTAATCACTTGTAGAGAGTGTCATCTAATAAGCATAAGTCTACACGCTGTCTGAAGTCTTAAGATGCCTTTCGGTGGAGGGAGGGAAGGGGAAATGGCATTTTTTGCTCCACATGAGTGATTCTTGGCTTTAAAAAGTTGCTTGGTCATTCTACTACCTCCTGACCAACATTCCTGAAAAGCAGACCTGCAGAAACCAGCCCTCTGACAGGCTTGCTAAGAGACACACCATTAAACTGAGAAAATCTCCCAACATCTGGTCCAAGCACAGAGAAATCATGCAATTTCACTCCACGAGTAACTGCTTTGTAAACCAGGGAAAGGGAGGCACCACAGTCTGCTGCCCCGGCATTTATCTCTAACAAAAGCAAGAACAGAAGTGTCAGTTCCTCACATGTTAGTGTTACCCAATTATTTGAAATAAGAAAAGCTTTATTAAAGTCAGTAGTTAGAACCTCCCCTCCTGGGGAGGTCGTTCACTTTAAACTGCGCCTATGCTGGTGCCCTGGCAACACACAGGCAGAACCAGAGAGCAACCACCCAACTGAAGGACCACCACTTTCACCTTTACTTCTCTCAGGTAATTGAGAAGAGTTTAACGGGGACCTCACTGTGTGACTTGGAGGGTTGCATGACTTGGAGGGTTGCAGATCCACACCTAGCAGACCACAGCCAGGTAAGTCCCATGCAGGGAGCGCCCAGCAAGCAGCTCGTTTGCCTACAGAGGGATTTCCACCCCAAGAGCCCTCTCTGAGCTCAGTGCCTCACCGGGCCATGAGACCGGTGCCCCGTTTGGGACCCTGACAGCAGGAGCAGAGTGCTAGTGGGATGAAACAGCTACAGAAGATGTGGAGAAGGGATATGGCAGCACAGCAGAAGCGCTGCTCCTAGCCATCCCTGGGACCACCACCTCCCAGCCACGGAGGCTCGGAGAGCTAGGCTTCCTCCCCAGCCAGATCTGCTCTCAACTCCGCTGCCCACAACCTTAAATCACCTCCCCTGCAATGGTCTTTCTCTAGAAAGGCTACACAGCTATAAATTCACTTGCTGTCCTGCTGACGGTTAGCCTGAGGGGAGGGAGGTTTCTGCTGAGGTGGCAAATGCCTGACAATTATTTGTGCCATACCCACGTTTACCATCACCCTACTTTTTACAGTTAGAAGTCCGAGACTGACACTTTTCCAAAAAAACACCGAACTGTTTGAAGACAGGATTTTCTCCACAAGGCACACATTTATGAATGCACATAGATTTATAGACATAATAGAGGTAATAGAGAGCAAACAGTACATACTGACACAAGAGAAAATCTTTTAAGTCCTATGAAGAAAACAAGCTTCAGGTTTTTTTGCCAGTGTGTTTACGAGAGATAAGGAGCTACCCAAAAGATGAGTTACAACATTTTTGGTGCCAAGAGATAGAAAGATTATCTGCTATTTTGCACCCTCTGCCTTCCTGTAGCAAGTCTCATCAATGCACCATATGTCAATTCTACCACTAGAAAGGCAGGTGATGTGGATTAATGGAATTATACTTAAACTCAGCAAATCAATACACACTCTCAGTTATCAGTACTACACAGCAAAGCGCACCCTTGAGCCCTACAAACATCAGCTTCTAAGGGTAGACGTACAGTAAAGAAGAATCCTAAACTGATGTCTGTAGCTTAAAATGTAAGTACCATTACTAAGTTGTCAGTAAGTTTTTGTAGGTATACAACCATATTTCACAATATTGAAATGTCCTTCTTTCATGTTATTGCGTCAGAGCTGCACGCATGCACAAAAAAAGGACAAATATAGGTGGCCTTCATTTTTTATGTATTCAAATAACAATGTAGCAAAAAACTAACAGAATGCCCTGCAAGAATAAGGCCTGCCAGAGGCCACTTGTAACAAGGTATATGTTCTAAATATCAATAGTCTCCAAATCTGTTATATTTGCCACTCCCTCTCTGTGTGACCTAACCCAGAGCATGTCCGAATGGAAGCTCGGGACTGTTTAAATGAATCACATTCCAAGTGCATCCACCCGAACCACTTCACTGGCCATTCACGCTTGGGTTGTGTCAAGCTCCTGCAGCATCCCTAGGTAAACAAGCGCTTAATTTGGTTCAAGAATAATTGCTTATTAAGTTGGGGCTTGCCGTAGTAACTACAGCTATTTAAAAATATGTAAACAATAAAAATTCAGAAACTCACACTGTCACTGTTTCAAGAGAAGCAAAGTCAATCATACGGCTGACTTCTGATTCACTATGGTATAACACGCTGCCCGACGTTAAAGTTTACTTTACTTGTTGGTACAGTAAAGGAACCACATGAAGGACTTGCCCCAAGAAGGCAGAGCAACGACTGTAAAATGAGACCGTCTTGATGTGCACACAAAATATGTGTGGAAATTATGCTAAAATTAATTCTCTCTTGTATAGCACTGCAAGCAATTCTAGCAGCTTTCAGGCCAAAGGATGAATAAAACTGAATCCAAGAAGAGGAGCTTTGTGGGGATTTTTTGTTCCATCTTTTTGTTCCAACTTTGCAGCTCCAATCCAACCACCCTGAAGCTTCCACCTCACCTGAGTATCTTGGAAATCTTCGAGAAGCAAAACAAAAAATAAAAATTGGATGATTCTGCAAAAAGAGTTATGACAAGATTGTGAAACCTACCCTCAGGAACTAGCCACCTTCCAAAGCACTTCTCTCGCAGAACGAATAAACAAAGTACTAACCAAAACTAAGGAGAATATCAGACAAACTTCTAACATAAAACACGTAGCTGAAACAGATAGCTGTTAATTATTTAATTATGCTTTAAAGTCTGTGTAACACGTCAAGAGGATTTGTAGGTTCAAGCCCAGGGGCCGATTGCCACCTAAGGCAAACTGAAAAAACAAGAATTTTGTTAATGAACACTTTGGATATTATACATACATCACTGAAGGACTACCAGCTTTTCTAAGTCACACGTTCAGAAGTTAAGAACTGAAAAGTCTGGATTGTTTGTGGAACATTCCCTTTCTTATAACGTAGATTTTTTTTTTTTTTTTAAAAAACAATTTAGGTAATTCAGCTCCACTTCGGTTTAAATACTGTGATATCTAGTAAGTCAGAGGTTTTAAACTAACACTGCTGAACACATTTCAAACACCACTCCACTCTCCTCATCAGGACCTTCAACAGGAACTGACCAAACCCAAAGTCTGTAAACAAAACACACAAAGTCTTACTCATCTTCAGCAGGGCAGTTGGGAGGAGGGTCTTGTTTATTTTTCTAAGATTCTGAGAGGTTTATTCTTAAAAAAAACAAGTTAGGTGTAGCAATCTGAAAACCACGAAGTACAATTGAGATATTCCATCAATCACACCAACCTTTACAAAAAAAAAAAAAAAAAAAAATCAAGCTGCTGCTGCAGAGAAAGCCTACTGTACGTTTCTTAGAGAGCAAACTTTGATGATACTGGGACTAAGCCTTCCTGCTGTACCCCAGTGCTGTACAGGCTGCTTCCGAATTCCTCCTCCTCCTTCCTGGCCGCTACAGAAACACTGGCTGCCTCCACCAGCCAGACTTCACAGATCAGTTGTCTGGGAACGCTTAAAGAGCCTTTTACATTAGATCAGGAGAAACTCTGTGTTTGCAAATGCAAAAAAAGAGTTTTTAAAAGTTAAAAGTAGGACTTAAATAAAGCCAAAAACCAGAACACTTAAGTAAGGACTAGCAATGCATTTTCTAGCACGTAGCTCAGAGATAGTCTGAGCACAGACCAGTTTGTATAAGTGCAGTTAATACAATCATAATCCAGATATCACAGAATTGCATTACGGTATTATTAGAAGCTCTACTTTGAAAAACACACTAACCAGCAACACTGCATGTGTACCTGTTCAGTAAGTTTATTATAATAAAGATATGGCAAATATGCAACTGGAATGCAATAAGGGCTGGAGTCGCTCATTAGCTTAAGCTTTCCATTTCCCACAGTTTACAGCAAAGCTTCTAATTAAGAAGAAATTCCTCCAGACAGCTTTCCTCCCCCTCCAATGCACGCTCTCCAGCCACCGCTTCAGGCAGACTGGCTACATCCCACAAAGACAACTTCCTCCTAACAGCCTCCCTGGCACAACCAACCATTTACATGTCTAAATGCTACTCAAACCTGTCATCAAACGGCGCAGGAATAAAAATCAAGGGAATGAGAGCCTACTGAAAGGCAAAGACGATTAGCAGGGTTGCTGATGAACTACAGGAAGACTCACACAGATGAAGTGCATGTCTGTCTGCATCCCTTTGCTCGTCAGAGACAGGCAGGAGAGGGACGGGGTACCAGACCATCCACCTGGGGAGTTTCGTGCTTACATTGCTGCTCTCACTACAGCATAGTTATTTTAACTGGATAAAACTCAACTTCCTCAAGAGGAAGTTACTCTATGTCCTTAGACAGGCACTAGATCATCTCCTTCACCTGAAGAGCGGGAGGAACTTGCACCGGGCTTTTTACTTTTATTTTTTCCCATCTAATCCGGACAGCCTAGGAAGCAGAACTCCCACCACCCCTGTGTTACGGACACACGGGCTACGCGTGAGAGAGAACAATTCAGACCCCGCACCCAGAAGAAGAGACTAAACTTGGCTTTCGGGTAACCACCCCTGCGGCTTTACC
>NW_009230988.1:0-18048 GCF_000690835.1 Fulmarus glacialis | reverse complement strand
CGGCATCGGGCCGCCGGCAGGGCCCTGGAAACTCTCGCACTTGAACTTGCAGGGCACGGGGAGAGCAGTGCACGCAACTCCCGGGCCTTCCGCGCAGTCCGGGGGGCAGGGTTCGCACGCTTCCCCCTCGAGTTTCTCGTTTACCTCTCTGTGCTCTGTTGTCCACCCGGATCCGGTGAATCGCAGGAGCCGAGGGGTGTCGAGTGTCCGCGGATATCGCATCTCGGTTGTAAAGGCGGTGGGAGCACAAGCAGTCATGATAGCCAGCGTCTTGCCGAGTGTTTTCGTTGCACAGGTCCTTCTACAGAGCTGGGAGTCTTCCACCTGGCACTGTACTATACACACAGCAACTATTGCAGGCGTATCTTGGAAGGATAGGGAAAAATGGGTAACAAACAATCTGAACACCAGCGTGCATGTAAGTGAGCTGAAGAGGTGATGGTTGGCAAAGGGGAGGTGTCCTGCCTTTCCCCTCCTGCTCCTGTACTCTCTGACAGAAAGAAATGGGGCTTTGCCAAAGGGCTAGTAGTGAGCAGAGTTATGGGGGTATGCCAAAGGGACAGTACTAGAATGCAGTTACTGCTGAGCAGAGAAATCAAAATTTGAAGCCTTCATGCCCTTGCGGTCACTTATTGGAAACGTGCTGTGTTTCCCTGTGAGGAGCACAACAAATCTTGTTTCTGTTAAAATACTATAGTTGGCGTTGGTACTGATTAGTGCTTTGTCTCAATTGTCATCAAGGACAGCATTATTTTTAAAAAGCAAAGGGCAGTTTGGGAAATGGGTCTTGCAGGATTTAATTCTGTAGACAACACTAATTATAAATTCATTTTTTAAAATCCAATTTTTTCCCTCAAAGTTTTTTTTTTTTAATAATTCCTCTTTTGTCAGCCAAAGAACCATATTTCAGTATCTGATGAAATGGTTTTTACTAAGTTCATTGGAAAAGAAGATTTTCAGTTTAATATCCAGGTCAAACTGAAGTATAAATTCGGAATTGCCCAGCTAACAGAATTCACTTGCGTGCTTAGAAATGATGGCTGTCTAACATTACTTAACAATTTCCAAAATCTTACCATTATTTAACTGTGAACATTTAAATACTTGTATTTAAAGCTTTCAGGAAGCAGAGAAAGCACTTTTTTTTCTTTAATTGCATGTGAACTAGGCCTATTTGGTCCAGAAAATGAAAGTTTCACTTTTGCATAATGGTAATAATGCTACTCTTAAAAACTAGTTCAGTAAAAGGTTTATATATGCATAACTCTTCTGTATGCATATTTCTTGAAGTATGCCAGAGTTTCAACTGTGCCTTATACAATTCAGCATTTATAAAATGCTGAATTCTAGCTGTTATGTTTATGTTGTCAGCTATTTTTGAGTTTTGAGGACATCAGATCATAATTTCTAGAAGAGGGAGTTGAAATGTGTGTATGTGGTTTTCTTCTCTCCCCTTCCTTTCCCATAAGAAATGACACATTTCTTATATAGAGCAATCATCAGATTTTGATTAATTATGCTAGCTGAGGCTCAGGAGGAAAGAAGATGCTTGACAGATGTATTTGTTTACCTTGATAGTGTGTACAAATCCTGGTCTCTCCATTAGTAAATGAATCATTAAAACTCCCTTAGCTGTGGGATTCCTGGTTAGCATTAATATACGCATTAGGTAAACTTGTTTTATGTGAGTATTATCAACCTGTGAAAGAACACAATTCTTTTTGCAGTTGGGTAGAGCCTTTTGTGATGGAAAATGTGTATACTTTTTTTTCTTTTGTTAATTAACAGCATTTAGCTACTACTCCCCATGACAAAAACTTCGGACTGAATTTGTTCAGTGGGTAGGTGATTCTTCTTGTCAGTCCAGTTTGTTTTTTTTCTGTTTGCTTGGGCCTTTTTGATCCTTACTTAGTCTTATTAAAGTATTCCTCACAAAGATTCCCCCCATCCCACCCCCCCTCTATTCCAGGGAAACAAAGTAGGATGCATAAATCTTTTCACAGGACTTCTGAATCCTGATTTGGAAGCGCTAAGAAAGGTCTTTGAACTCTGAAGTACAACTATACTGTTCTGCACCACTGTCCTCTGACGGCCTTTAGCCAAGCTTGAGGTCTCCATTATGGGGTCAGTTTACTCTGGCCCATGGTCAGACATCCATAATTAGCTTTGTGATTTGTTTTGTGAAGTGTACGTAAACACCACATACCAGCCTAGTAGAATAAATTTTAATACCTGACTAGAACGAGTTGGTGGATATATGTTTTAGGCTCTACTCTTCTGAGTGTGATTTCTGGTTTGTAGCTGCGTGGCGAGTCAGTCTGATTCTTTCTTAGGGTCAGCGAAGGCTCTTTGAAGGACTAATAAAATTCATTCTAACACTGGCTTACCCATAAAGAAGTTGATTTGAGATTTTTCTCTTTTTGCGTTTGTCTTAGCTCTAAGTTTCCATTGTCCCTTCTGTGTGAACTGATGGAAGATGTGTAGCTGAATGAATCGGTGTACGTAACACAGCTTCAAGATACTGAGAATGGTGTTGGATCTTGTATTGCTAAACCCATCTGAATTGCACCTGGAGGTAGACTTCTACCAAGAAGGTAAAAGGTTACATTGAGTCTTAGAGAACTGGTTGTTTTTAGTAGTGTTGCAGAGTACAATCCCCCACTCCCCCACCCCCCGTAGGAAGCATATGGAAGAGGCTATATCAGTACCTCGAAAACAGTTGGGTTTTTTTAATGTTCCTAATTTTTCACAAGAGGAGACTTCCTTTATTTCTGAGTCTCTGAAGTGGAAGTTTTATCCGTGATTTAGTCTAATGTTAGTTCATTTCTAGTAGTTTGTCTTTTAAATCTTCAGTGAAATAATCTTTAAGGAAAAATTGAAACCTTTTCGTGTTGTATACAGATTGGATTTCAGATATTGTGTGTTCCACTTTAACTGGGAAAGAAATAAAAGTCCAAATAAACAACTGTGAGTTTGAACTAAAGAATAGAATTCAGAGCAGAATTTCAGTCTTCCCTCTTAAGTATTCACTTGAAGGTTACTTCAGAAGATTTCTTCAGGCACTCATTTTTATTTATTTTATTTCTTAGTGCTTTGTGATAAGTTATTATATAAGTAAGTATTTGGTCTATTGCTGATATTTATGGATTGACAGACTTCTTCCAAACTTCTGTAAACCAATGTTTATCTCATTATCCCAGATTTTTCTTGTAAGTTTATTTTTTAGTTGATGAGAAGAGACTTTGTGGAAGCGATTTTGCTCATCTGAGTCACAAGAGGGCTTAGTCTTCTTTCTTCAGTGATCTCTGGTTGTTTCACTTACATTTCTGGCAGTTATCAGACACTGCAGAACTGTGTTTTACCTTGGTTTTGATTGCTGGTCCTTCTCTGGCATGGGTTGCTTGTTTTTTCTTTTTCTTTTAGTGCCAGTACTGACTCAAGGATCCAAAACAAAGCAATAGATATCTAAAAAGAACTGTAAATGTTACGTGGACTAGAATATTACAGGGCTCTACTAAAAATTTTCTTCCTGTTGTGAACTTATACCAGCTTTAGAATAGTCTTTGAGTTCTTCAAAGTAGAATTCAGAGAAGGAAGAAAAGCACCATAGCTGAGTTGTGAGATGTCATTTGTGATACCACCCTTACGTCTTTCCTTGTTCAGGCAAGTGAGGAGGGCCTCGAGTGTCTGTTTTGCTTCACTTTCATGGAAGTCGTGGCATACTTCTAAGAAGAATTAACCCTACCTTGAGGTGTATCCATGGAATAAGAAAAAGTAGGAGTGCTTCCATTTTAGGTTACTTTTTTGCAATGGAAAGGTTACCGTAGGCTTTTCCACTCTTAAACTGTGGATTGAAGTCAGTCACCTGCTGGGTGACTATTAGTACCTTGTTGGACAGGTAGCCAGAGCACTGCAACTGTAATTGCCATTTACAAGATGAGAATAGCTGTAGAATGTTGGTTTTTTTTTTCCTGAAGGGCAAGTTTCCAACAGGTTCACTTCACATCTAGATACATTGCACCGGTCTGGAAAGCTGATGTAAGAGTTGCTTTAACCTAAAGCAACTTAGCAGAGAGACCTAATGAAATGAGCTTAAATAAAAGTTACATATACACAGGTGTTTCCTCAGGCATTAAAACTTCCTCTCTTTAGAGGCCAGCGTATCCCCTAATGATGTCTTCAGCGAGACATTTGAAGGGCATCTTGCAGAAATAAATGTTTGTACCAATTCAATTTGGTATAGTCACTTGTTTCTGCTTCCTAAGTAGAGCACAACTCTGTTAATGCAAGTATCCTGTTATTGTTCAGCACAAACTGTCATTGTGGGACTCAGTTCTGTTCTGTTTCCATTTATAATTGAGACAAATTACTGTTAAACAAAACATTTTTCCATAGGTCCTTTAGCTGCTCCCATAAGGCAGATTAGAGCTCTTACTCTAAATTGGAGCCCCTGGCTGACCAGTTGTTCCATTTAGTGAATGAAGAACTGCTTCAGCAAGAGGACTAACTCTGGAGAAACTGTCTGCAGTAAGAATCATGTTGCTTTGTTCTCATTGTGTTTCACTGATGCTGCATTTCCGTAATAAAGTATCACTTTTAAGTTTCTCAGTTAATGATCACATTTTTCAGATAAAACCAAACTCTGCGAGCCACATCAAGTTAATCAAGTTCCATTTTTATCTGAAAATGCTTAATCTGTAAGACAGTTCCAGCTAACTAAACAGTGCACTGTGTAAGACTTCTGGTGAGACAAATTTACCTCGTTTATGTTTTCAAGAAATGGTTTGTAGGGAGTGCAAAGTGGTCCTGCACCTCGGGGAATCTCCTGAACAGTGGAGGTTCAGGTAGGATTTTAGTTGAGGCATGGGGATTTTGCAGTGCTACCTGGCTAGCATTGTGGATATGATGACATCACGGCACTAGTGTTGCCGCGCCTTGTTTTTATTTTTAAATATTTATTAAAAATAGCCTTGTTAACTGTATGCTCTTAGACAAATAAGAGTCTGTCTTAGCATCATAATGGTTGCATTCCAGAGGAGAAGACTATTGGCGGTGCCATGCCTAAATGCGTCATTCATCCATTTCCTTTGCTGAAAGGACATGGTGCACAGAACTTACAGTATGTTTCAGTGAAACTGGACAAGGGGAGGGATGTTTTGGCAGATCTTCTGCAGTATCGTCATTCAGAACTCAATCTGGGGAAGAAACATTTATACCTTTTTTAGGAAATAAAAGGCTTTTATTCTGTCTAAATTAGATAGTTGATGAGTGCTTTGGGCTTTTTATGACCTGAAAATTGGGGGCCATATGCTCAGCCCATATTCAGTGCTGCAGCGCTTCCTTGTATCAAGATCTAATTATACCTTGACAGTAAATGTTTTAGTAAGTATTAACGGAACATCTGTACGAGGAGTGTGTGTAAGTGAAGATGCTGACAGAGAGTGGTTGTTGCAACATACCGTTCGGCTTTTCTCCTTCATATCAAAATGCTTTACGTAGGGAGCATCCAGTTGTCCCTCAAACATCTAATAGTGGAAGAACATTTGGATGGGAATAAATAGTGGCTGTAGTGAGACCACCCAATTGGCAAAGGTGAAGTGGGCTGAGAAACATTTTCTTCTGGTCAGCCATTGGGCAGTATCTTACTTTGGGTCTGCCTTTCATGTTTCCATAATAAGCAGTCTGGTATGTTGATGAGTGCAAAGAAATGTGGCTGTAAGATGAAGTGTGTTCAAGGTTAAAGACTTTATTTTTAGAATGTGTACTGGAAAAAAAATTTTATCAAATACTTCTCCACTGTGTGTCCTGATGGAGGTGCTCTGACTTTGTGTTCCTCTAAGTCAAATACAAACAGAATAAAGCCTTTAAAATTACTTACTTTCTTTGCTGAGTTGAAGACCTTGCTTCAGTTTCCTGAGAAGAGCATTTACCTTCTCAGTTTCATTTTACCTGTGAAGCAGTATCTGATACTTACTTTTTGTTTGACTTTGCATTTTCAAAAAAAGGAGTTCAAGCTTTCCTTTATATGACACTGCTAAAAATATATCTTGGGAGACCAGGAGCCCTTTTATTCAGGGTCAGAGATGGAGGTATCAAACTTCTAGGTCCTTTTTAAGCAAGGGATCTTTAGTGCTTATAGCCTGTGAAGCCAGGTGGCTGCTTTCCTGACGTGTAAGATTTTGCAGTCAGTGCAAGTTTGTCTGTGGGACAACATAGAGAACAAACCTGTAAAGCTATTGCTCACTATTTCTCTTAATTTCACAACACCATGATTTTAAGCCATCTCCATTTGGACTGAGGGATTTTTGTATCTAGTGACCAAATGTATTTTCCTCCGAGTTCCTACCTGACTAGTTACTTTTTTTTCCTCCTTTCTTTCTTTCTTCCCCTTCCTGTTCCTATTTGCTGTTGCCTTTTTTTTTTTTCCCCTTTATGTGGCAGTGTGCTTCTGTTCAGACTTTGTCGGTGGTGGTGGTGCGTAGCTGCAGAAAAGTAGACGTTGCCTTCTGTGACCTGACACCAGGCAGAAATTCAGCCGGGGTAAGAGTAGAAGAGAGCCCTGTAAGCTCAGTACAGGAGTCCCGAGTCTTTCCATTATTAACAATTAAAGATGATTCCAAGATCAATTAGGTAATGGATTAACTCACTAATAAAAAGAGAACAAGGATAAACAAAGAGAAAGGTCCTGCCTTGCAAGAATTCAGATTATTAGGATTACATGCTGCCTGCCTGTCTGGGAAAGGAAGAACAACCTCCCCTGTTTTCAGTGTTAATTTAGTTAGTAGATGAGGTATATGATGTGCCAGATAAGTTTATCTTTTACTGTTGAATTGAAGCTTTGCAAGGAAGTGTTGTTTACTGGGGAATGGGTTAAGAAATAGAAGCATCCTGTTCAGTCCTGCCCAGAAGTGCTTCAGCTTTTTCTCTAGAACGGTAATCGGTGAAAACGGTGTCTTCCCATCTCCTACACCCTGTCCTAATCAACATAATATCGTGGCTGGATCTAGACCAAGAAGTGTTGTTTGAGTAAAATACAAAGTCAGTGACATGGTTTTGTTTTCATTGTTGCTTTTTTCTGTTTTGTTTTGTTTTTCCTGAGGTGTGAGGTACTGCTCTATTTTTTTAGGGCTATATAATCATATCCTTTTTCTTATCTCAAAGGTCATGCAATATTACCTTTCTGTTTTAAGGGCAACAAATAATTTCTAAGTAATTTTCAACCTAAATTATCTCCCACAAACTGTGGGGATCTTTGCACTGTATGCCTTTTAAAGCCATTATACAGAAAATGGCATATGCACAATTAATGTAAAGCCACAGTATGCTGCATTTGTGGGACGGATTCTCTTAAACCTTCTGTGAATTGGCTTTTGTTCATCTCTGGTGGTTAGAAGTAAAAATAATAAAGAATATGTATTTTGACATGCTTGGTGTTCCTTCTGAAATGCATGAAAACACACCTCTAAGTAAACGGAAAAATAGTTTTATTGTGCTAAAAGTCATTCAGTGAGAGAACAAATTAGAACTCTGAAAGGAGGGAGCTTCCACAGTTGCCAGTACAGTGAACAAAAATACAACACTTTACGGAATCGATGCTTTTATCTGTAAAAAAGCAATGTAGGTACTGAAGCTCTCTGTAAAATGTAGTCCTTCTGAAGTTAGAACTATTCACCTTTAAAGTTCAGCTCTCTGAAATGTGTGCTTTGTTTGTACAGTATTATTGTAAACTAGTAGCTGAATGTGAGTGGCTTTGGAATATTTGATGATGAAGATAAAGCCTTGTTTCAGTGATTTGATTTCCTTCAAAAAGGGGAGGTTACTAGATATACCTTCATTATCACATGACTGTCGGGTCATCAAAGTAGTTGACTGGAGTATGGCTTTGAGCAAGTCTTGTCTAACTCGGTATGTAGTTGCAGGAACTTTAACTTCTCTAATGGGAATCCTGGAACAAAACTGGTGCATTTTGTAGGTGAAGAATGGCTCAGGTTTTAATAGTGTGTAGAATGCAAGAACTCTTTCTATTGTAAAGACAAGGAAGATACCTTCAGGATGCTGGTAGTTTAACTTTGTTTCTCAGAAACCATGATAATGAGTGGACTAGAAATACTAGAAACAGGTAGGTATGGCTTCTGCAGCAGTTAGATGACTCATTTGCCCTGGTTTTGTAATGTGAAGGATTGCACGTGTCAATAAAGTGAAACTGATTCTGCCATTGCATGCAGTTTATTGTAATTTTAGGGTTTCAGGTCAAATTCTCAAGTGTAAAGAAATGCCAGAATTAAGGTTGAAGCAGCAACCATAGTTTGATTACCTTTTGTGCCTACCTTTATTAAGTTATAGTCCTTAATTATACAGCTGTGGGTTTTTTGGTTTCTTTTTCTTCCCTGCAGAAGCATTCCTGAGAATGCACTTGCCCTGTCCACTGGGGAGTCCGTCTAGGTTGGGCAGCAATAAACCTAGTCTCTAGGGCAATTGTTTCATTTGAATAAGTTTGGAGATATAATGCAAATAAAGCAGAAAACTGAAAAGATTTTCATCTTGTCTGACGAAGGCGTATGGATCCTGGCTATGTATTATCAGTGGTATTTCTTGGTTTGGCGGAGGGGTGGGGGTGGTGTGTGTATGTACATAATTGATACTGCAGGTATCTTTGAACATGTAATTTGCTGTGTAACATAGCCTGAAATAAATTAAGTACTTGGGTTTCTCAGATCAGGCACCTGAGGTTAGTAAATAAATCCATCCTTAATCACATGCTTTAATATTGGATCTGTTAATAAGGATAATAACCATGCTACTTCAGTGGGATGAATATGGTATTTGACTATTTCAGCAATATTAATCTAACATATCAGTGCTCTGCAATGGCCTATGAGAAAATCAATTCCTGCTTTCAATGTAGTGTTATATGCAGGGTGTGGGTGTTGTGTTGTGAGTGTTGTGTTTTGTTTGTGTGGTGTTGTGGGTTTTTTTTGTTTTTTTTTTTTTTTTTAGAAAGGGGGCATGATGAGTAAGAACAAATAAAGTACTGAGTAGTGATCTGATAAGTGTGAACCTGGCAAAGATTCTACTGGGGAAAAGGGATAAAAGCCATGCAATTAAATTGTCACAATGTACTTCAGCACTCATTTCCAAACTCCAGCGCTTAATTCTGTTTACTTGATGAAGTTATTTCTACTGTAGTTTGTGTGCTGTTTCCTAGCTGTTAAAAATAATAATTGCAATCATATCAGCAGGTTTGGAAGCTACTCACTAGGCAGACTGCTGCTATTTGAGCTAGTGGTATCTAATAATACTCTGTCATGCTTTGTAGGGATCAACCCTAGACAGTATGATCCATGTGCTTATGCAGAGGGTTTTATGGATGTCTTTGGACTGTGGAGGATGAGCACTAGAGGAGGGCATGCTTTGACAGTACAAGCCGCTTTTGCTGCTTTTTTTTGTTTGTCACCAGCAATGTACCTTTTACTTTCTGCATACTTAACTGTGTTTTATCCAAATCCTATTCACATTTAGTCAGTTATGATTTTTGTTAGGAGGATATCTTAGCCAATCTAAATTCATACCCTTTTCAATACCTAATCTGATGTCTTTGTCTTTCTCTCCTGTCGTTTGGAGGTGCTCCCTCCCTTTGTTTCCAGTTCAACTACTCTTTGTAGGGTCTTTTTGTTACCTTCACCCTGTGCTTATTAGCTCGTTTTCCTCTAGTGTTTGTGATCAGCCAGTCAGTTCTCCTGCCTCACTGGGTTTTTCATGAGATATATTGTCTCTATTACTTGTGCTAGCGTTCCCAGATTACTTCCCTGAACAACTGTTGGTCTCCTTGCTCTGCAATCCCCGGGTTTTTTTAGATTTTTCTCTCTGGCACTCTCTGATGGAGTCTCTGTTCAGTCATCCTATTGCTGTTTTGGTGCAGGCTTAAGTCACCCTTCTGGCAGCCACCACTTCCACTGTTGTTAGAATTACAGCATGGTTTGGGTTGAAAGAGACTTTTGGAGGGCATGGAGTCCAGCCCCTGCTCAAAGCAGGGCTACTCCTAGATCAGGTTGCTCAGGACCACGTCTAAGCAAGTTTGGACTATATCCAGTCTTGTTTTCATCTGCTCTTTCCCCCTGAATCCCCTTCTCTCTATGAGTTTAATCCCGCCCCCTCGACATTTGGTTAGAGTATCTTCTACATTGCTGTTACTTAGTAGTGGGATCTTGGAAGGGGTAAGTCTGCTACCTTTATTTGCTGGTACTTTGACCCAGCATATTGTGCACCTGAAAATGAAAGGAAGATTCTGTTCGATTCCAGGCTGGATCGAGTTCAGGAGAGATTTTAGCAGATAAAAGATATGCTCTTTGCTGAAAATCATGTGGTGTTCTACTCCCATTGCCAAAAACTTGCAAGCATGGCTGTATTCACATTGCTGGAAGGCTGATAACATGTACATCCTAGATACACAGGTCAGAATTAAAATTCCAGCCTCAAAGTGTGCTAGTGCTAAACCTTTCCAGAGAAAATACTGCAAATTTTGGATTTATTTTCTTAGATAATTTTCTTCATTAAAGTGTGGGGTTTGGGGGGTTTGGTTTTTTAATTTGTTATTGGTTTAAGTAGTTTGGTTGAAATAAGAGTGCTGAAGATCATCTTAGTATATAACTTTTCAGCCCAGTTTGCTTGAGAAGATTCTACGCAGATTTGGAAATAGGATGTTATAGAGGGAAGCGTCAGGCAATAATAGAGTTACTAGCCTTTCTTTCAACAAGAAGTCATTGCCTTTGAAATAAATGACTTGCTGAACTGTAAAAAAGAGGTGAGTCACAATGCATTTAACTTCTTACTACTTTGGTTTCTTTTTTCAATAGCATGCTTATATTTTTCCAATTTGACTTAATCTGACTGTCTGCTTACATTCTCCTCCCCCATAACATCTGCTGTTTAACCATGAGGTGCTATATCCATCCTTGCTTTAAGCCTGCTGCTTGCTGCCTTTTGTAGGACTGCTGTATTCTTTTATGTGCTGCTCATGTCTGGCCTGTATAGTAAGGTCTGGTAGATGATTGCCTTCTGGGAGTTAGTCCCACAGAATAGTGTAGCAAGCTACTTTGGAAACTTAGCTGCTATCTTAAGGACATCCATTAATTTCGCGTGTAGACACAGTGGTTCAAAACGTTAAACCTGTTACCACCTCCTATTTGTTAATGTCCTCCTCTTGGAATTTACTAACCTACAGCCATCAATACAATGAAATGAATGCCCTTGCTTCCATTCAGATCTGGAGATTTAGCTTAAACTTATTTTATAGGCAGTTTAAACTGAACATCTCGCCTCGCTCTGAAGAGGGCAAGGTGGCCCTGTTCTGAATTTTTGCTGCAGGGTAGATTAACGCACAGCAGAGACGGCATGGATGACTACTTGTACTAATTTAAACCTTTTAAGCTAGTTCAGTAGGGGCTTCATCTGTAGAACTCTCAAACTACACAGTGAAGCTTGCTGACCATAGTCTCTGTACACCAGAGCCTCTTGCTCTGGACATTTGATTGCATTCCCTTTAGTATTAAATATTTTAAAATTCAGGGAAATAACTTCCTATCTATCTACATTCCTGTAGAACTTGTCTGCCTTGTTTCTGTCCACATTGAGTTGCTTTGTGCATTGTTGGAGGAAATTTTATTAAAATATAAAAAAACCTGCAAGCTGCCTAACTGCACATTAATAGAATTTTGTAAATGTGTTTTTTTCCTGCAGAAATACCTGTCTTAAAGTTATATATAGCTTAATTAGTCTTAAACAACTCCAGGTATTACTGTGACTTAAGTGATAACTCATAAAACAAGAAGTAAGTTTGAACTAAAACTGAGGGCACACTGAAAACAAGTGGTGTAGTGTCTTATGTAACTCTGCAGTCTAGAAAAGCTTCTTTTCTTTTCTTTTTTGTTTTAAACTATTGTGTCCCTGGGTATTTTACTATTTAATTGTAGTGATGTTGAGGATTTTCTTCATGTATTTACAACTTGAAGTGACATTGGTGTTTTCCTGGCACTGTGATAATTTAATTTTGTGCTTAGGGCCACAGAGCAGTGCTTCCTAGTACTGTGGAATAACACCCTGTGGATGCTTTCCTTTTGTGAAGTAGTAAGATAAATATTAAAGTGTATGTCCTAGTAAGTAACTTAAGGAAATGTTTGAAAGATCTCCTGTGCTGACATAAAGTTCCTTTTTAAGAAACTTACATAGCTTTTCCATTAAATTATACACCTGCTTCCTCTAATGTATTTGTGTAGCTATTTTCTTTGGAACTGTAGGAGGAAATAAATGGTTTCAAATAAACAGTGAAGCTCTTGACTTCAAAGAACTTCCTTCAAAAGTGAAATAACTTCACTTTCCTTTCTCAAATGAATAAAACCCAAACATACCTTACCTTGTTACTTTTTTTTTTTAATCCATGTATATAAATCTGCAGGGATTTTCATCTTAGATCTTTTATAGGAAAAGAATTATTGGTATAGGACACCTCGAATTAGGTTACGTTAGGGACATGGTTTAGTGGTGGACTTGGTAGTGTTAGGTTTACCGTTGGACTCGATATTGAGGGTCTTTTCCAACCTAAATGATTCTATGATTCTATGAATTAGTGTTGGAAAAGATTTACTGGATTTATTCTCATCTGTTGCATATCTTTATTATGGTGATGTAAAAAGAAAAGTTCTCCTTGGAGACAAGCTCCCTGGATGAGAAGAGGCAATACAACTAAATTTTTCTGCAGTGATGCTGCAGGGCAGTGTCTTTTCTTCTTCAATGACTCCTTACCTAGAGTATCCCAAAAATAGACTAGATAGCATCTGTTCTCATGCTCTGCTTAACCAAGACATTACTTAAGGAATATAATTAAAACGTGATAGTTTTTACTGGCAAAGGCTGCTTAATTAGGATGCCTGCAGATATTTGATCTTCAAATAAGCTTCTATATGCACACAGATCAAATGTTCAAAAGTGTTGGAAACCCATTTGTTTTCATTGTTCTTATTATAACTGCAGTATTGAATGCTCCTGAAATTCTATCTTGTTTAGATTTCATTGGCAGTTCATTTCTTTTGCAAATCTGACCTGTAAGGACTACTTTCCCCCATCCTTTTAGGATGCTGAGTGTGTGTACTCTTGCTGTGTTTGTAAGTGTATGTTTAGCATTTTCAAAAACTTGATGCTTTTTTTGTTTGCTTTGGTCTGTTATCAAAACTTTTTATTACAGTGTGCTCCTTTAATATTACGCTCTCTAATATAGTGCTTTCAGCAATCTGGAAATAACATCATTTCTAAGATTTCTGTCAGTTCAGCTCTACTTCACGGCAGTTTTTTAGTAGGTTCGGAGAAACATTTTCCAAGTCCATGATTAGTGAAATATTTTATTCTTATTGACAAGCCAGACCAGGTGTGAATTGCATATGAATAGAAGGACTATGTTTTATATACCAAATGCTCTCCCTAGCTCAGTAATTGGTCTGACTTCCTCTTGCTTTTAATCAGGGCCTATTATTAACTGTTACAGCATAAAAATCGTTAAATTATTGGGAAAAAAAATCCCTGTTACAGCTAGATAAGAATGTACTTTGTTTCATTAGAATAAAGTTACTTTAATTCTTTTTTTAAGGAAGTTTTTCTTCACAAGCTTGTTTACAGGTTAGAATAGGTTAGTATGCTTACATCATAATAAAGTACATTGCTTTCCATGCTGTATTTGGTGTTTTGGGAAGGATTTTTTTTTTTTTGGAAGAAAATATTTGTTAGAAAACTGAAATACTAATGTATATTTATATGGCCCTAAAATTTTAACTTCAAGGTTATATGTTTGGTTTAACAAGCTTGTTCTAGATTTGAGGGAGCTCAAAAATTTTGTACTAATACTCTTTTTAAGAGGCAGAACTTTGAATTACTGGAGCATCTGACATCCAAGGCATCAGTTTAAAAATCTTCCCTCTTGCCCGTTGTGGTTGCAAATTAGTTTATAGCTAATTAATATATTTCTAAGGCATTTAAAATATGAGGAAAAATAAGATTTAGAGTAAAAATAATTTTTTGAATAATTGGGTTGCTATTACAAAAATATTAGATATTTTTCTTTAATTCAATGATTTTTATTAAAAAGTGTTAAAAAGGGCTATTTTAGACGTTATATGTAATCAGAGGGGAATATGGAAATAGCAGGGAGTTACTTCACCCCGTGCTGTAAAGGAAAACAAAGAAAGGGAATTCACCTCTGAGCCAAAGTGTGGTACCTGGTTTAACTGTGCATACCTGGTCAGGTATCTAAGAAATCTTAATAATACCGCAGGAGTATTCTGATACTCTTTGTATCCTTTTTTTTTTTTTTTTTGTAGCTGGTGCAATGATTGAAAGGAGGTCAAATTTCTCCTCCACCTTTAAAACCAAACCAAATCCAAGTCGCTTCCCCAGCCCAGACTGGGAAAGGATGGAAGTTATGCATTGAGCTGGGGAGACACATTCATTTCTGACCCCTGCAGGTGGCTGGTGAAAACTTTGCAGCCTGGGATTAAATCACTGAAACAGATATCAGTGTCAGCTGAAAGACATCCAGCATGCTCCAAGGGGATTTTATCACAAGTTTAGTAATGCTTCACAAATGAGAAGAAATACGATGTCAGTTTGCTGTAAAATCTATTATTAAGACAAAACCCATACCTGGTCAGGATGCAGTTTTGTTTGTTTTTTCCCCTGTAGACTAGTTTTGATTATGGGGGAAAAAATATTTTAGTCTAGAGTTGAATTTCAAGTGATTACTGTGGTATCTAGTTGGGGCTATAGCCTGGTTCTGCTCTTCTTCTGTATATGCAAATAGACAGCTGTCTTAAAATGTCCCATGACATCCTGAGTCAAAATAATCTGGCTTTTGACTGCCACTTTAATTTTTTTGTGAAAAGACATTTTCTTGAATATTTGGCTTCTCTTGGCTTTTTTTTTTTTTTTTTTTTTACATAGTTATTTTTACTTGTCTTAAATAAGAGTTGGGACAGTCCAGAAGAAACAATGCTCAAGGATGACAGGATTCTGCACTTGCATGTGAAAGTGATTTCAGAACTTGAGGTTAATTTTTGTTGTTGTTGTCATTGTATCTTACTTCTTAAAGTTCTTTGAAGGAAGCCTTAGTGGAATGTAAATGCAGTATCAACAGCGTATCTGTAAAACAGAGGCCCAGAGTTGTTCGAAATAAAGCCTGTCAAGTGGCAAAGCTGGAAAGAAAATCAAGGGTTCACTGTAATTTGGCACTGATGTTTATTTGGCAGCCCTCCTGTCTTTTCTTATCTTGGCTAGTGTTCCATCAGTCAGTGCACTTATATATGGGTCGCTTAAATGCCATTTATTCAATAGCCAGCTGAAAATGTGATGCATCAGAAAGACTGTGATATACCATAATAAAGAAAAAGACACAAATTTGTTTTTCTTTTCTGAACAATCCGTAGTTACTCTACTGTTAAAACTGTGATTTTTAAATCAATTTGTCTATTGAAGTTCCTGTCGCTTTAAAAAACAATGAATCTTATGTAAGACCAAAAAATTTCATGGTGTTTCTTCTCTAGATTTATTATTTCAGTCTGATTCATTTCCTGTTTTTCTGCTAATGCACTGACAAAAGCAGAAACAAGTATCCTTCAACTGTTTGTTTGTAAATCTAGAAAACATGTAATTTACTGTATTACAAGTGGCTGTATGTAGCTGTAAGTGATGCAAAGATTTATACAGTACTTCCCTCTGTCAGTCTCTGGTCATGCACTGGCTTCCCCAGCTAACCCTGCTGGTCCAAGGCTTCACATCTCTCTAGGTGGCAATTCTGTTCAGATATGAGAAAGAGGAGGATAAGTTAGAATTTCTGTTATCATATCATAATGTGAGAACAAGAAGATACTCAGTAAGATTAGTAGCAAATTAAATACTGATTTTTAAAGGAGTAATTTTTGTTGAGCTGTGTTTCATTAGGCTGATGAGCTCATTACCATAGGCTTTCTTGGGGATTCGCAGAATTGAGAGAGAGATTTGATATTTATATGGATGGCAATATAGAAATTGCTAGAACATACTGGCAGGGAGATAAACTTACTTTTTGGATTTGAAAGCAGTCTGACAAGTTAAGAGTTCATGTTTAGGTCATGGGCCCAATGGGAGGTTTCTTTCACCCTTCATCTGCACCATGCAGTCTTACATGCTCTGGAGGCAGGATCCTGTACTCGTGAAATCGAGTGCAACTGTTCTTATATTCTGGTGAACTTTGAGGGTAGCCGGGAATGTCGATGATTATTTAAATAACAGTGGTTTTTATCATGGTTATTGATACCTTGAAATGTATTAAAATTGTAACATTTTCATACATTCTTGTAAGATTTTTGATGTTTGAGTAAAATACAGATTTGCCTTTATACAACATATATTAAAGATGTATCAAAAGAATATGTCTTACATAAAAGCTAAATCCTGTCCCTTTCAAGCAAATGCCTGGAAAAAGATAAGCACTTCCAATAGGTATTTTTTCATGATGTTGTAGTTCATGCTGTAATTCACAAATTTATGAATTAGGAGACAGTTGGAAGTTTGCAGTTTTTTTTACAAAACGTAATCAAATGAAGTAATTGCTTAAATGGCTTTTTAAATTAAATCTGGGATTACAGTAGTATAGTATTTAAATCCTTTTCGAACTTGTATTTCAGAATTAGTTTTGAGTGATAGCATAGCAGGCTTCGTCTAGTACATATTTATTTCTCTGTTAGGGAAGACTGCTTCACTTTGGAGAAGCAAAAGCAAGGCCTTCAATCTTTTAAATTCTTTTTATAGTGAGCTTTTCTATGTGTAGATTAAGTTTTATTAGGTGCTTAACTGTAAAAAATTTCATCTAAAAGTATCGACCTTTTTCTGTCATAGTTTATAAAGTTAGTACTGGAAATGTCATTAAGTTCTTTGGGATTGTTTTTGTCCTTTTTTATCAAGTATTTGTCTTTCCTTCTAGATATGTGGGTCCTTCAAGGATGAGAAAGGCAGACTCTTGAATGGCATTAAATACCTCCAGGCTGCCATTACAGTCCATGTATTTTGCTGAGCAAAGAAAAATTTAAGGGCTCTTTCTCCAGTGATGTCAGTCATATGGAGGATATTGTACTGTAAAATGAGCAGTGGATAAAAGGGAGAAACTTAATCTTTTTGTACTGGCATAGTCTATGGATATTTGAGAGGGGTTATGGGGATACGTATGAGGGAGGAAAAAACACACTTTATTTCTGCTCCAAATGGTGGTGAGATTTATAAATGTTTTTAAGGATAGCCGTGGTGATGAGAGATTGGTCTGGTGTGCTACCTATATTAGAGTACAGGCAAATGAGTGCAAGTTGTGAAGGTATTGTGGCTTAACGCTTAATAGGTCAGACAAAGGAGGCTGACCGTTCATGCGATCCCAGGCTAACTGTGAGATAAGACATGTTCTCCTCTGTCCATCGTCAGGCTGTTCTCTGCATTGTCTCTGTGAGAGTTTGGCAGATCACATTATCTGTCTGCCTCAACATCCTAGCTGTAAAATAAGAGCGATGCGTCCTTCTCTTCATGCTTTGTTTTTAGAATTTACGCTATATATGGAAAGACACACTTAGCATATTCTAAGTGTATTGATGTAGTGGAAATGATCTTGGTAGGTATTTGTTCTGACTGGGGCTGCTATCATCAAGCAACAAAGAATTCATTTCTTTAGGAGTGTATGGCTGTATGTGTATATAATACTTGGAACTGACAGTATCTTCTATAAATAAGATTGTTTAATACTTCACATTATGAAACCAGGCATTCAGTTTTTTTATTATATCTAATTCAAAATGTAGTTGGTCTGAAAAATGTATATTTTGTGGCTCAACTTGGATATTAAAACAAACAAACAAAAAACCCCACCAAATACTGTTTCTGAGAAGGCAGAGGAAAGGTTTCTTATTGTTTAAAAAAATAATCCCTTGCAATTGCTCTGAGGAAGTTTTAATGTCTGTGTTTTGGAGCAGAAATGGTTGTCTTCCCCCC
>NW_009230987.1:0-2361 GCF_000690835.1 Fulmarus glacialis | reverse complement strand
GGGGAGTGAGTGAGCGGCTGCGCGGTTGGTTAAACCACGACAGAGGTGTAGATGAGGTGCTTAGAGACATGGTTTAGTGGGCGTGGTGGTGTTGAGTTGACGGTTGGACTTGATGATCTTAAAGGTGTTTTCCAACTTTAATGATTTTATGATTCTATGATGCTACTTGTGAAGCCAAACCTATAATAAGCCTATAAGCTAAAAGCTATCTATGATTTCAAGTCAATATATCTTAATATCCAATTAGAATTAGAAAAATCTATTAACAGTTCTTTTATAATAGCACTTAGCTTGTTAAAAGACATAAAATGTTTGGTTCCCTTGGGCCACTTTACAATGGCAGTACATTTAGAGATGAGAAAACACTACCCAGTTGAAGAATGACAAAACCTAGGTTCAAAATGTACACCACCGTGTTGTTTCCTATTTCATTTCCCATTTTATTTCTACAGCTCAGACCTATTACAAACCAAATTTTAAAGAGTGGAATGTTTCTGTTATGGAGGGACACAATGCCGTTCAACTTTAGTTGTGTTTTAAATTCACCATTATCCCCGGATATAAACTCCACTACTACTACCACCTATTAATAAACCAAAATAATTCTCACTGAAGATATGTAAGTACCTAGATGAACTAGATACAAGACAATTTCATTTTTTCCAATTGTTGGCCATTGTGCACACTTTTGCACTTTGGAAATTTATTAGTATCTAGTTAAACCACAACATTAATGAAAAAAAAAAAACCCACAGATGAGGCAACTTTGCAAGTGAAATAGATTAACTTACAACTTTTTGAAATTTATGGTCAATTTACAATGTATCTACAGACACTCCCATATACGTATATCTGCATTATAAAACAAAGACAGAGAATAACTCACCTGAGACGCACTGAGCTAGACAACCACTGGTATGCACAGAAAATGACAGTGTGTCCTTTCTCTAGATGATAAACTCAAATCCAGCCATATAAGCAGGAAATGAACATTACAAATGTCTCATAACTGTTACCTTTATAAAATCAGTGGATCATTTTAGTATGCCCCTTAATGTAATTTATTTCCATGAAGAAACCAGCTATCCTCATTAGCCATTTCTGACACCTATACAACCAGAGGTGAAGGACTAAAATGCAACAAGAACTAATTTTTGCAGAAAATCTTCTTGAGGCACTGAAATAATGTAAGTTTGAAACATCACATTTCAGTCAGAAGGATTATTAACCCCACCATAATATAATTACAGTAGCAGTGGTCATGACGTGATAAAGAATACACAGGCAAAATCAATTTTATATGCTTGTAGGCTTCACGAACTAAACATTAGTGCTTAATGGTCTTAAACAAAAATTATATTGCGAAGTTTGATGTAAGCTCACATGAGTTGAAATGAAAATAGAAACAACTTCCTTTCAAAAGATAAGATTTGGTGTGGGTACTATGGCAATAAAATTGTCTGTCTATGTATCATCAAATTTTTAGCCAAACAACACATTAAAGAATATGCATGTTCCACCTCATAACCACTGTTTGCAGCTGTGCAGGTTTTCTCATAGTGAGTACAACTGTGTGTAACGTGAAGGTTCAGATAGGATTTCTACCCCAGCACAGAGTTCAACAGTGAATTTTATCACTAGCAAGTAAATTTGATTTATGATAAAATGTAGTAAGAAAGTCAAGCTTGATTTACTTCAGAAGAAGAAATATGCTTACTGTGCCAAACATATTTTTAGGTTTCTCCAATTCCAATCCAATTAAATTAATTGTGGTTCAACTAAAGCCACATTGACTGCCTTAATTTTGGTGCAACATTTAAATGCAGTGAGTATCTTCACAATTTATTTCCTGTAGGGTGTCGTCATTCTACCCATTCCGCTAGTGGATTTTGTTGTTGTTTTTTTTTTTTAATTTTATTTTCCCATTTTCCCCCAATAGATAGAAGAGACAGAAATTTATAATAAATTTCCTCAAAATAAAGGCGGAGTGAGAATGATTATTCAGAAACACTCAGCGACTTCTTGCTACTGTACATTTCTGCTGTGAGTATCCACAGCTGTAATTTCTATTCATAAAACACACTTTCATTATTTTACACAGAATAACACAATTGCTGTGAACATGTTAACTCATGCTGATTCATGATAACAGTATGTTGTGGTTTAACCCGGCAGACAGCAAATACCACGCAGCCGCTTGTTCACTCCCCCCGCCCCAGTGGGACGGGGAGAGAATCGGAAGGGTAAGAGTGAGAAAAACTCGTGCGTTGAGATGAAGACAGTTTAATAGAACAGAAAAGGGAAAATAATAATGATAATGATAGAATGTATAAAAACGAGTGATGCACAATGCAATTGCTC
>NW_009230986.1:0-392 GCF_000690835.1 Fulmarus glacialis | reverse complement strand
AAAACATCAGTGTGTTATCAACATTCTTCTCATACTAAATCCAAAACACAGCACTAGCAAGAAATTTAACCCTATCCCAGCTGAAATCAGGACAATAACCTAAGATCTTAGCCATTGCTCACTTGCATCAGAGTGAATTGGTTTAATTTGATTTACTTAAGTATAATTGCTTGCAATTTATACTAATTCAGTATCACCTTCAGTTTGCTTCCAACTCTATATATCACTTTCATTCAAATCTGTAGAGATGGATGCATTTGTTCTTTTGAGACATCACCTAAACTGGTAAGGACATTTCCACTTGAAATATTTTGCCAAAATAGAGTTACAAAATGAGCAAAATATCAACAATACATTTATTTCAAATCATAAAATAGTTTGGGTTGGAAGGG
>NW_009230985.1:0-4751 GCF_000690835.1 Fulmarus glacialis | reverse complement strand
TAGATGCCCCATCCCTGGAAATGTTCAAGACCAGGTTGGACGGGGCTCTGAGCAGCCTGATCTAGTTGAAGATGTCCCTGCCCATGGCAGGGGGGTTGGACTAGATGACCTTTAAAGGTCCCTTCCAACCCAAGCTCTTCTATGATTCTATGATTTCCTTATCATTTTGGAGGCTCAAATCAGCCACATTTCTGAAAGCAAATTTTTCTTGTCTAAATGTATCCACACACATTCGGTTTGGATTTCCAACCAAAAATAGAGTAGTAACAGCTTATTTCACAGTACTTTAGCACAGCAATTTTATTTAAGCCCAGTCTGAGATAAACAGAAATGTATGGTGTAGCATCAGTAACACCAGTAAGCAGATGATAGCTAGGCAAGCTAGGCACTTGTTTGCATGAAAAAATGTTTATTCAAGATATATTCCAAAGTGAAAGAGAAGGGAAACAAACTAAAGAGAAAAAAGGAATAGAACATTTTATTTAGCAGTCTAAATCTAGGTAGTAGTTTAAAGTTTAATATTGACTAGGAAACTCAATTATTAGTCTGTAAAAAGCAAAAAAGAGATGTATCTTGAACTGCTATTTTAAATCAGAGTTTTTACATGCTACTAAGAGGCCCCATATTCTTTCTACTTATTGCTGTTGGATTCACTTTATACTTTTATACCATGGTAGAAAACTCACTCAGACACTTAATCTAAAGAACTCTATTTTTTCAAGACAAATCTCCGTCATCTGAGCAGATGTAACTGCCTATTTCTTAGTGCTCATCAGTAATAGCAGCTGCTTCTTTTCTCCCAGAAAAGGCAGATGGGAAAGAACAGCAGTCCTGAGAAATCAGGAAATATATATTCCAGCAGAAATAGCAATGGGCAATTCTAACCCCTTCAAGCCAGGAGGCAGTGAGGCCATGTATTAGAGGTTCTTATCTAACTATCAAACATTTGACGTTCCTGGCCTATCCAATCCTGAATCAGCTGTGAAGTATAAGAACATTCCTTTTCTGTATTGTAATATATATTTTGAGCAACAAATGGTGTTGGGTACTTGGCAATTTCAGACTACATTGCCCAAAGGCACAGCTAGCACATGCCAAAAAAAAACCCCAACAAAATTCTACAGGTATATATTTATGGAGAAGAGGGGCATTTCTCTCAAATTATTATTATGTGGAGAAGTACAGAAATGAAAGAAAAAGGGAATGAGATTATGAAACTTTCCTCTCCAGTCAGAATATAGCCTTGGGTAAATGTTACGCAGAGTCCCTACCCAGCAAGACACCTCGATGTTTGTGTGACTTTAGCAAGTGAATATTACTGCTGGTGACTGGTGAAGTCACCTGGTGAAACACGTGTCATTGCTGAGGTAGCCCTTCCAGAGCTCACGCCTCATGCAACTTTGAATCACCCCCACATCACATATACATACGTATACAATATTGCTATATTCTGACTCCCAGCTAAGGGCCAGGGAGGCCAGAACACCTGAGACTACAACTGCATCCAGCACAACTGAGTAGACCAAACGTCTCCTGTCCAGATCATCCAAAACATCAATTGAGTGCATAGGGAGGTAGGACCTGGTTACTCTGGATTGGAGGGATTCAAATTGTCCATCACTGACTATTATGATTATTAATTAATTATGTTGCCTTAATAATATCCGTATGAATTTTACACAGCACTGTAAGTGATCAAAAGGCATGGGTTCACCTAGTAACTGAGTAGACGCTCAGCTGAGGCAGCTGTCAATAGGATACTCGTAGTGTTACAGAGGGAAAGACATCTGCAGAGGTGCTTCAGTTTACCTTAAGGTCTTAGGTCTCCACTGGGAATTAATCTGAGCCGTAACTCTCCTCAGCCTTGGGTTTCAGTTGCAGATTTTCACTCCGTATCGATCAATGTAATGAGAAACCTCTGTTCGTTTTAATTCTCCTGGGTAAATGCTACCTCAGAAGGAAGCTTTCACTTTCAGCAATAATCTTTTCAAACACTCCAGTTATATATAGCATAAGGTGGAGCTTAGGCAATGTTTAATACAAAAGTTAAATTACTGGCTTTTGCCAGAATCAACTTTGACAAATTTAAAATTTGACAATTTAAAATTATTCCTTTCGTTCAGGTGCAGCCTTCTCAGTGAAAAGCTGACAACAGCCCTGGCCATACAAAGCAGAAAACTCCCAACAGATCTTCAATTCAGCACTCAGCCGAAGGGTAGATATATTTTCTATTATCCACAGCTCCGGGATCCCATTCTAACACACGCTATTGATGTTTTCAGCCCAGTGGAGTAATTGCTCCTGAATTCATAGGGGTCCTCACTTCTCAGGTTGTCTCTATTTGCCAGGCTCAGTTTAGCAGCCAGGGCTGGGCAGTTTCTGCAGGCAAAAGATGAGTGAGGTGAGGGCACATGCATTTTCTGTTTGTCAGGGGGGGATTGCTGCTTTTACCTTCCAATCATTTTTTCTACTCCTTGCCCTTTCTGAATCTTCACATAGTTTTGTCAAGGACTGAATTCCAGCCTTCCTCTCAAATTGAATAAAGATTGTTATATATAACAACCTAACTGCCATCCCTGTTCAGCTGCTTATGACAGCCCACGCTATGGCTCAATGGGGAAGATTATAAGAATGTTATTGTGTGTTTGCATATAATGTATAATTACCACAATGCAGTAAATAAACTGGACATATACCGATCTGCATCACATAAACACCTGGCCTAGAACACTTACATCAGGAGCTGCTTACCTTTCTATTGCTTTAAATAAATTGTGAAGTTGTTTACTAGACTGCAGGTAGAAAAAAGAAATGGGAGTTTCTCAAAATGCTTTCTTTCTTTCCTGTTGAAACCAGCCCTACATGGCTCCATGATTCCCTTTCCAGCACATTTGATTCATCACTTAGAAAGTCTTAGAAAGTCTTATTTCTCCTCCTTGCATTTTCTTTTTGCCTTGTACTTTCTTACCAGAAGGAGGTAAGAAAATGTGGCAGCGGGTCTTGTTCTGATGTCATTTCCTTCCCTGTCAACTCGGACATTCATGCATATTGTTCACACTGCCTAGAGGAGTCAGCCCACTCAGGACCTCAGGTTTATAAAGAGAGTATTCACCAGGACAGAGGTAAGAGTGAGATAGATGCTCCTAACCCTCTGAAACTGCTTTCTATGTTGGTAAATGCTGCCTCAACCATTTAGCATTTTAATTGTTTGTACTTTAATTTAAGGTTTCTAGCCCAGTGAGTTTGTAAAAGGGACATAAACGGCAGACACAGGGTACGGGGAAGACAGCGGGCATTCAGAAAGTTGCAAGAGACTCACTCATTTGCTGAACTGTTCTTCAGCTTTTGCTTCTGTTGTTTTCCCTTGTTTTCTATTTTAGCACTTAGGGCTCACTGAGGTCTTTTTTCGACTTTTAAATGATCAGTTACTTCACTGGGGGAGATTTAACCCTAAAACTGCAAAATTACAAGGTTGTCCTTTCGCAAGTGCTCACCCTAAGGTTTGATTCACCCAGTTCAGCTCATTCTCACTCACTTAACAAATGTTTTAATGAGGTAGTTGCAGGAAAAACTTCTTATGTAACAAATTATATAACTGATCTTATCATTGCTTCAGAAAAGTTAGGTTGCAGCAACCAAGTGGGAAATAAAAGCCTGAATCATCTGCCATACATATATATATAAATATATGTGTGTGCACATTTGACTCTTACATGAATCGCATACAAAACTCTACTGAAATGCAATGCCAGCTGAAATCTTTTTTCAAAGCTGTTATTACTGAATGAAAGCTATACCCTTTAATGAATGATGCATTTGAGCCATTATAGATATGCAAAAACATCTTGTTTCCACTGTAGAGAATCTTTCAGCACTTAACAAAGCTTTAATTACTCATCTCTTGTGCTACTTCAGCATATGACTCAGTGTAGGTGTCATCAGGACCAGTGAAGTGGAAAATGGGGGAAAAAGTATTGCAGTGATGAAAGAACAGGTTCATGCCCACTCACCATTGTATATGGTAAGGACTAGCTATGCCATTTTGCTTTGGAGGGTAGGATACACCAAAAGGTGACAATTATCACTTCTGCATCTACCATGATAAAATAAACCATTTCCTAGGACTTTGAGGCAAGTTCTCCTTCTCTCCCAAACGAAAATGAGGTGTAAATGAGTGCTCAACACAGAGAAGCCTTGGCTTAGTCACAACCAGACCGAAGTCAAGGGGGCTCCTTTTGGAGTAAAGCACTCTGTAAGTCAGGCTGTGGTTATGCTCTCCTTCATACAAGATCTGTGCACTACCAAATTGCTCATCAAAACATATTTAATATGATCTGAGTGTGAGTACACACTTACATTTCATTAAAATTAATCAAAAAACCCTCCCATGATTTAGTACTTATACCAGCTACTGTCTTAAAAACAAAATTGTATCTGCTGAAGGGTACAAATGATACTTGATTTGACCTTGAGACTGCCAGGACATATTGCCCTGTCATTTTCCTTGTTCTGTTTTTGGAACAAGTTTGAAGTGAGTCTGTATGAATCGAGTTTTTTGCTTTGTGAGGTTATGGCTGTTTTGATCTGCTACTAAGTTGCCTCTCATCAGACTTCTTGTTAAATAGAACCGTGGCATAAGGGTGTAAATGATATAGTACCATTTGTATTATAAATCTTATACATATAGTATAATATTTAAAATATTTAAGTAATTTAATATAAAATAGCTACATTAAGGGAGTAGAAAAATA
>NW_009230984.1:858-15369 GCF_000690835.1 Fulmarus glacialis | reverse complement strand
TCCTTTCCCTTCCTTTCCCTTCCCTTCCCCTCTTCTCCTCCTTAGCCTCAGACCTCTTTTGACTCCAGAGAGTTGTGAGACTGAGCAGCACCTTCTGGGCCATTAGGTCCATCACCTGCTCTTCTCCTCTTATTGTCCTGGCCAGAAAAGTGTCTGGTTTGATCCTACCTCCCTAACTACCTGGGTCAAGCTTTGCAGAGCAGGAGCTTCCTTTGCCAGCCATGCCCCGATGGCAGCAGTGCTCACTGTGGGCCGGTGTCTCCTTCTGGAGGGACACAGCCAGCCGGTGGCCCTGGAAGTGCAGTGGTTTCTTAGCAGGTCATGTAGCATCAATTTCACTTTTAAAATAATCTTGCGTGGCATCTGTGTGAGAGGAAAGCAGCATGCCAGCTCTGCAGCAGAGGCCAGGTCGGTGGAAGGATGTAGTCACGAGAGGGAGCTCTGTAGCTCTGCAGAAGGTGCCAGTGGGACCGTTTATGTAAGAGGAGTTCAGCAGAAGTGCATCTGCTCGCTGGATGTGGGCAGTGGTTACACAATGCCTGCTAGCACACGCTCCCTGGCTCGGGCACATCCGAGGGATGTCAGCCCCCCGGGGTCCCGCTGCAGCGGTGCAGTTCCAGTCAGCAGCATCTAGCCCTCTCCTGCCCTCCTCCACCCACCCCGCTTGTATCCTTGCATCCCCCCATTCACCCCACACCTGCCTGGGACCTGCCTTGCTGCAGGGTGTCCTGCTTGGTTGAAGATGGACAGGCTGCAACATGAGAGACCTCTCAGCTGCTCTGCTGTGGGATAGGTGCTCCCTGACATGGGGTACCTGGTTTTCTTTTGAGACGTGGTACTGAGTCATAACCTTGCCCAGGCAAGATCTCTGCCTTCCGTCCCTGTCCATCCCAGGGAATGAAATGCCCTAGCTCACAAAGCCCAACCGGACAGGCAGGTATACGACCGTCATCCTGCAACAAGCAGGAGCTCAGAGGGGTCCCTCTGGTGCAGCTCAAAGAACTGAGCCCCACTAACTCCCCACCCAAGCGTAGTGTCTGGGCTCTGCCTAAGCCCTAGGACTCCTGTGGGTGCTGAGGGCTGAGAAATCATCCTTCTCTTCCAAGAGGTGTCTGATGCTTTGGCCACCTGCTTGCTGCAGGTGGGGAAGTGTGGTATTTTACTGCTCACATCCCAGCTAGTGGATTCATCCCTGGGTCACTCCTCTGCTGAGGTTTGGTCCCAATCTAATCTGCAACCTAAGGTGACAACTCACACCATTTAGACATTGACATGTATCACACAGGGCAGAAATTCCCTGTTTGTTCTCCCTCCTTAATGTCCCAGGTACACTGGGAAATACCACTCCCCATACGCATTCTAGTTTCTATGCATCAGAGTAAGTTTTACTCCGAACAGGAAGAGGCAGGCTTGGTGGAGTCAGTGGACACTTCCCTAAGCTGCTCAGCCCTTGCTGTCCAGGGTCCAGGACCAGGAGATCTGTGAGGAGAAGCAGTTTTTATGGAAATGACCAGCATTCCTTGCTCTCTGCTGGCCCACCCTGAGGACACAAACGGGGAGCTGATGTATAATCTATTCCAGGGTTTGTGTTTTTTTAATCAAGTGGCCCATCTGCCTAATGTCTGCAGAGCTTTTGTTCCTCAGAGATGCAGAGGACATTCCTCAAGCTCCTTCAGTATCTAGGAGGCTCCAGGGGCTGCCTCTCAGAGGTTGAGAAACCCCATGATAACTCGTCTTCAGCCAAAGACCTCCTTCAGCTCTGATTTTAGGGCACAGAATTGGAGACTCTCCCTGTGAAATGCTTGTAGTCCTCAGCAATGGTGTGGCTGCAGTTTCCTGGTGTTCAGACAAGCACCCATTCCCTTACCTGTTTTGAGTAACCTCATAGGGGGACCACTGGGACAGTTACCTGCCACCCACGCTCCTCCCGGCTGTGTCCAGATCACCACCATTGGCACACTCTGCGTGTTACAGTCCCTGCGTCTCCTTTCATTTTCTTTCTCTGACTAGTCTTGTAATAAATAACTCTCTTTAAAACCAAGGCAGATAGGGCACACTGTGACCCAACCCACGTGTCCTCCACTCAATCTCTTCTCTGACTTTGTTTCCAAGTGATGAGGACGAGTTGAGGAAATCACTCTCGGAGCTGGTAGATGACAAATTCGGAGCCAGTGCGAAGAAAGTGACAAGGATTGTTGACAGCAGCAACCCCTTCCTGGACATCCCCCAAGCGCTGAACGCAGTCACCTACAAGCACGGTGTCCTCACGCGTAAAACCCATGCAGACATGGATGGGAAAAGAAGTACGTGTTAACGGGACAGGAGGAGATGTGCCCCAGGCAGTACCAGAGCCTTGCCCTAGCCTTCTCCCTGGCTCTCCTGCTGTAGGCATTTCCTCACCGCGTCCCAGGGAACACAAGAGAGATCCCCAGATCCATGAGTGCCAGGGCACAGGGAAAGGAGGGTGTTTGTAGAGGAGGCATTTGTAGACATGAATGTTTTCAGGAGACCTCAGTCTTCCCTTCTCACTGCCAAGGAACCTAACAGTGCCTGTCCCACACAGATAGACCTGGTCTTCCATCCTGTTCATGGGCATAATCTTGAATCCCACACTCTGAGCAATGGGGTGAGGCTGGTTCCACAGCAGTTGTCCACCCCAGCCCTGACCTTGGGGACAGTCTGGTCTTTGAAGCTTTGTTCCTGTCCATATTCTGCCATGTGCTGGAAACAGCTGCCGTGTGCTGGCTGGGCAACAGGATGCCTCGTAGCTCTGCTGTCAGCATATGGGATTACAGGAAAGGTAAAGGAAAACATATTTGGGAACTGTTAATGAGCAGAGGTTAATGAAACCTTGGATAACCCCTTTTGCTAATTGATATGATTGGCCCAGTCACTGCAGCCGATTAAAAGTCTTGAGTAGAGATTACTACCAAAGGTCTCCCTTGCTTCCAGCACTTTCTTAATAGCCCATGCCTGGAGGATCAGCTGTCTTGTGGTGATGTAGATGGCTCCCCGCACCTCCCGTCCCTGCCCAGCTTCCAGCAAGCTCTCTGTCCCCAAGTCCATCAAGATGGCTGGTGGTAACACTCCCTCCTCAGTGGAACAGAAGCTGCCTTATCCAGGGTATATCTGCCTAACTCATCTGAAGCAGAGGAGCTCAGGGAATGTCTCTGCTCCTTAAGCATTTAGTTCAAGGACCATCAACCTGGGTTTGGAGGAGCAGAGACTTTCTGCACATGTCCACTGGTACCCCTATACCAGCTCATCTCTGGTTTTGACCTGCTTGTGTTCCTGCTGGGAGGCTGCATCTCCCAGCCCAGTCTCTCAAACATGTGTCCCTGCAGACAAGCCACTCATAAGCAATAGGTTGGAAGTGTATGAGGTCTGGGCATCAGTGCATGCCTGTGGTGGGTCAGGAGAAGGGTTGGTTTTGCCAGAAATGTGAAGGTCAAGCAGCACTTGCAGAAGCAGACATGTATAATTAAATGTTCTTCCTTTTTTAGCTCCCAGAGGAAGAAGAGGTTGGAAGAAATTTTATGCTGTGCTTAAAGGGACCATCCTTTATTTACAAAAGGTAACTGTGGTGGACTATCCCATTTGCTGTTTCATGCTGTCTCCAAAGCAGTCATGCTGTCCTAAGCAGGAGACCCATAGATGAAAGTAGAGGTGAATCCATGTCCTAATGCATGCATGGACATCTACAGAGCTCCTCCAGAGACCAGTATACAGACCTGGAGGATCTGTCATCTTTGGTGGTGGTGTTCATGCTAAGGGCACTATTCACAGCCTCAAAAGAGGGCCATACAGGAAGAAGGGAATAGGGAACACTGAGGCAAGATTTCTGCAGAAGTGTCCCAGCAAGTAGGAGCTGTTGGGGAGGATGAATGAACAGATGATATGGAATAGGTGAAATAGGATATTGGTGAGACATGCAATAGGAGGCTGAAGAGGCGGAGCATCAGAGCAGTCTTATCCTGTCTGCTGTTTTCTTTGCTGGCATAGATCTGTTTATGAGCAGCTTCACTGAGTCTGGTATGGACCATGCTTAAAGTTTCTCTTCTCCTTCAGGACCTTGCTGAGCTGGGTCCTTCCATGGGTTGCTAAGTGACACTTTCTGCCTCTTCATCTCTGTTTGTTCTGTAGCCACCTCTAGTCAACACAAGTATAAATCCCAGGTCCTCATGGGAGGCAAAGTCACCATGGAAGAGCTTCCCTGCATGCTATAGCATTCAGCTCTCTGCCTTTCAAGACACTTGGACATTCGGAGGATTTCCATGGATAGTCTTTTCTATGGGAAAATCCAAGGAGCCTGGATAGGGGCTCACTTGAATGTCAGTGTGAGCCATCCAGGGATGCCAAATGTCTGTTCATCATGCAACAGCATAACCCACTGAACTAGGTCTGAACTACCTTAGTAGCACATGCTGTGCAGTAACCCATTGAACTCACCTTGCTGGAACAGCACTCCCTGTGGGTGGATGTTCCTATGTATTGCAGTATTATCTCCAAAGCAATGAGAGTAAACAAACATTGAATTATATAAGAAAGGCAGAAAGATCCTCAGGGCAGCACAGACTTATGACTCAGAGCTCGTAGCACACCCCAATGATTCTCGTGTTTTGCCAGATCCTATGGCACATGTCACAAAGCCAACAGAAATCTGGCAGCAGCTGATCATAATTTACAGTATGGGTTGCTCCTAGCCAAGCGGTATTTTTACAGCCTTGCCACTCTCTCCTGCAGCTGAGGGAAGCTGCAGCATAGAGGAGAGCCCAGATCTTCTCTAGCCCTCTAGGTGTGGTGTTCTTCAAGTCAGTGGCACTCTCCTTACATTTCAGTCTCTTGTCGCGTTAGAAGTCTCCACATGGAGTCCACATGCTGACCATGGGTGATGCAGGACAATTTAACTTGTACAGAACTACCATCAACATTTAATTTTATGACAGTTTTTCTATGGAAAAAAAAATGCAATTTCATCAAAACCGCAGGAACCATTTGGATCTAAATGAATTTTTCACCAAGGACTTTAGGGCATGTCTCTTGGGATGAGTCTGTTGAGGGAGTATATATCTGGAACGAAATACACTTTCAGGACAGAATTTTCTTCCCATGCTGGACCAAAATCCAGTTTACTGAAGATTTTCTTGACTGCTTGGACAGCACTAGAAGGAGCCGTGAAGCCGACACTGAGTGTCATTACTGCTGATGGGGCAGAGGGGTTGGGTTTTCTTTGCTGTACAAGGCTAGCAGCAGTAACAATCCAGACCGTTATATTAACATAGTTTGTTATGTTAGTACTAGGTGTTTAGAATTTAAAAAGAGAGTGAGGATGAGATTGACGTGGCGGTTAGAAGACCAATGTTCTTATCTAGATGACCTTCAGGAGCAAATGGTTAAGAGACTGAGGGCTTTCTTTACAGACAAGGACTGAAGAAGGAAAACACCTAAGATTTGGCTAGGTTATGAAAGTGTGATAAATAACAGCCATAACTGATGTGTAATTAGCAGGAGGGACTGGAATTGCCAAGGGTGCCCCAGGGAAGCAGCATTTGGAACAACAACAAAAATTAACCTGAGGAGCGTTTGGGCAAAGGATTTGGGCAAAGAGGCGTTTCTTAGTCATGAGCTGCTGCCAGACTGTATAGGGTCCTCTTCAGAGGAATCCTTGAGCTGGGCTTGGCTGTAGACAGTGTCTATCAGGCTTGCAGAGACAGGACAGAAGGATGAGACCATGAAGACAAAGTCCTTGCCCTGCCACTTCCAAGCATTCCCAGCACCACAACACAGAGTGGATAAACATCCACCTGCCCTGTAGATTCTTAGTGCAATTTCTTGCCTGTGGGGTGGTTTGCAGAACAAGAGAGTTGCACAATACAGGAAGGAAATGGTGTGCCAGCCTCCCAAGCTCTCAGCGGAAGATACCTGCAGATAAACATAAGGTAGAACCTGGCTTGAGCACAAATCACTGGGAAAGGATTTTCTGATGTGAAGATAGAGGAAAAAGTACCTGCTTCCAGACCCACCTGACACCATGGAGCACAGGTTCAGCCTGTTCCAGTTTTTTGCTCAGACCAAACCAAGGATCCAGGCTTTAATAGGAAATTCCTATAAGTTTAATAGAGATACAGAGAGAGGTGGACATAAGATAGTCAGAAGAGTGGGTGGGTGAGTGGTGGGTTGGACAGATAGAAGTCAGTCTGTAACAAGCAATTCAGGCAGCAGCCATAAAGATGCTGATGTAGAGGTGTCACATGTCATTGACTCGCCGGTGTTAATTGCTGGATTAGCGTGTTCTAGCACAGTCTGCTGAAGCAATTGCTTGATCCCCTAAAGGGATGCAGCACAGTCTTGAGGACGAAACGCAGGCTTGGGAGCAGGGCGCACCTCTCCTGCGCTCTAATCTGCACTGGGCACTGACTCACTCCATGGCCTTTGGCAACTTATTTCACCTCTGTGAAATGGAGATAATAACCCTTAATCACCACACATAGAGGGGTGTTGAGAGGAATGATGGAAAGCTATAAAGCATGAGGTGCTTTTATTAGGGAAGTGCTGGAAAGAGTACAGGTCTTCCCGCAGGGTCTGCCCTTGCAGCCCCCAACCATGAAGGAGTTCCCAGCGCAGCCCCGAGCCACGGGTGCTGTCCCATGCAGGCAGGCCCTTGCCATGGTGGTGCTACTTGGAGCGCCAAGTTCATGACCAGACTGAAAAAGGCGCAGTGGTTAGTTGTCCTCATTAAATCGTTTGTTTAGGCTGGTAGATGTGAGCTGAAAAAAAGGGAAAAGAGGAAAACCCACTCACAAGCCAGAGCTTGAGAAATTTCTGTAGCTCCATGTCCATACTCACATCAGTGCTCAGGGCTGGTGCTGAGTCCAGAGGAGAGAGCAGCAGGACCAATACACTGGGTTCTCTCACCCCGTCCAAGTGCCCTACGAAGGCAGGCACAAGAGAGAGATGCCTTTTCTTGACAAAACAAGCTGTGAGCTGGGGAGCTCATATTAGTTGTGGATCTCCGACCACCTGCTCGCAGGGGTGGGCAGTAGGGGAGAGCTTGGCATCAGAAGAGTGAACCAAAGACATGGAGTACTGCCATGGCAGAAACTAAGCCCAGGCAAGGGGGTGGTCGTGCATATTTAAGCAGAGCCTTTGTGCAGGCAGGAGAGGCACATGAACTGTCTGTCTACACCAACATTAAAAGCTGAAAGTGAATGAAATTAATTTAGAGGGATTCTGAAACAAAGCGTCCACACCTGGGCTCAATTCCTGCAGAAGATATCCCCAAAACAGACCCTGAAAATTGCTGACCCCCACTATCCTACACCTGGGAAGCAAGGGAAAAATAAACATGTACCCTTTCAAGGGCTGGGGACTAAGAGTAACTGGAATGGTGTGGCACAGCATACCTTGCCCATTTCCCAGTGACAAATACCTGTGTGAACAGTGCAGGACACATAAGACAAAAATTAAACAGCCCTGTGATACCAAATTAATCCCTTTGCCAGGAAATGTATGGCAGGATAACACCATGAAAAAGGTGAGAGTGAGGTTAGCGATACTATAGCGTGGACAAAACATTGCCTGAAGTTCCTCCAAATATGATACTGCTTATGTTTTAGTATAAATCAGTTTCATTGAGATTTAAACCAGAATCTCTTCACTGAAAATGTCTGTGTTACTATTATGTTTTTGGACATGTCTCTTCCTCAGCAGCGGTTTATGCACACGCTTAAGCTTACATCAAAGCTCAGGAAGGGAGTGAGGCAAAATGTAGAGAAGCTGCTGGAGGCTTCGGAGCAGAGCTGACATGCTTTGCTGAAGGGCAATGGGATTATTCTCCGGGGGAAGGCTACGTGGTGTAGCCCACACTACGCTGTAAGTGCTGGGCACTGTGATGGCTCCAGCCGTGTGTGTGTAGCATCATACAGCCGTGGAGCTGTTGGCGGAGGGTGCCCGTTCAAGAGCACGCAGAGGTCCCCCAGCATCGGCAGCCGTAAATGCCATTATGACGACCACAGCACAGGCATTAAGATGTCCTGGCAGAGCCGGCCTGTGCAGAAGTGAGCCTCCAGCACCATGCACTCCTGCAAACACAGCCTGGTTCCACCAGCAGGGAGACAGAAGGTAGAGATTCAACCTTCGCTTGATTCAACCTTTTGCTGATTTTTGCTGATTACCGGGCCCAGTGTTAGAAGAAGATTTGGCATTTCCTTACACCTACATTGTTGCCTGTGAGCCTGAAATCAGTAGAGGCAATACATGATGATACCATTTGAAGTAAAGATCTGCATTAGTCAAACCAGTTTGCAGCCGTGGCAGCTTCTCCTTGTCACATGCCATTAAGCCTAGCTATTTGCAACTGTATTTTCAGAAAGCTTGTCTTGAAATAAGGGATTATGGGCATCACAGTCAGATTTATTCAGATCCAAAGAGCCTCAGCCTTGGAAAAACATCCAGAATTGGAAGTCTCTCTACAATATATGAGGCCTGAGCAGCAATGTCTTCCTCAAGCAACTATTTCTCTCCCAGTGGGGTAACATACTAGGTCCTCATAAGGCAAAGCATTTGTTTTTCTTTGTTAAAAGGCTAATAGCCCCTTCCTCTGGCTACCGAAATCCCCACCGTGGAAAGGTTGTCTATACTGCCCCGCAGCGCAGCCCATCTGAATGTCACCCTGAACGCAGGGTGCCTGCAGCACCCACCCCTTCCTCTGCTGGAAAGCCAGGGCTTTTCTTTGGCATTCACTCTTAAGAAGGCAGTTGCGTGAGCCAGACATTTCTGGGCTCTGGGCCCCTTGGCATTTCTTTGCACAAGGCCAAGTATCATGTGCTGGTGAACACAGTATGGCAACCGCTCTCCCAGATGGGATGATTGCTTCAAAAAAGAAGGGAAGGAAAGGCTTCAGAGGCTTATTTCCCATCAGGAGCAAGGGTCTGGGTGAGCCACATCCATGGGCTGGGGAGTGCTGGTCCCTGGTGCTCTGAAGAACAACAGAGGGGAGACCTTTCTGACCCTACACCAGAGAACAGCCTTACTGACCAGGGTTAGCAACCAGGAGATTGTAGCATGGCTTTTCCCTGAACGGCTGGATTTGTACCACCAGGACACAGGAAAAAACCATCTTTTTGCAAATCTGCAGAACAGACCAAGCTCTAGCTTGAAACCTAAGGAAGGGCTGGGACACATGGGACACATAGACCACCACCATTGGACAGAGCTGCCCTTGTGCTGACAGCCAAGGACAGTCAAGGAAAGCAAAACTTAAGAGCCAATTAGTCCTGTAAGTTTGCACTGTAATCAGCAAGGCAAGGCAGGCCCTTCCAGGGACACCCTGTCTTGACACGGCCTCTGACATGGTTGGGGGTGGTGGGGGGGTGGTTTGTTTTAGCCAGGGCCAGGTTTTCTTACATCCACCTATCCATGTGTGCATGCATCCATCCGTCTGTCCATCTTTCCATCCCACCACCCAGCTGGACCAGCTGTGGAGCTGGCAAGGGTGCAAAGTGGGAGGGAGGGTATCGCTTTAAGTGGCCGGGAGCTCAATCACTGAGAAAGCAAAGGGTAAACACAGGACTGACTGAACTCCTTTTTTTCCTAAAAAGTGCTATGCCAAGATCATCCTTTCAGAATCCCATGTTCAGTATTTTCTATCTGTTTATAAAATATATACATACATAGTTATTGCTACATTTCCTACTTGTGTGAAATTGTCCTTCAGTGGAGGAAGTAAAGCAGGAATACAGGGAATGCTGCTGCAATTTGCAAGTGCCCATCTAATGAATTACATGAGAGACCATGCCAAAGGGGCACACGTACTAAAGAGAGACCAAGCATGGTTCGGGTGGGCGGTGCTCAGTCCGGCAACTGCCCAGCAAGCCCCACACTGCACGGCGGTGCACTGCTGCAGGAACGCTGCTGTTCCAGGGCTGCCTGAGATGGTGCAAAACCCGAGCCCAGATGCTCCGCCACACATAGCTGCAGCACGAGGGCAGGCGCTCGCTGATACCTGCCGACGATCGGGAGTTGCATCCCGGCTTGAGCTCTGCGCTGCGGGTGAAGTTCTGCAGAAACTTGGCCCTGTCTTATGCCTTCCTCCAAAGCCTCAGGCGTGTGCCGTGTTAGAGATAACTATTGATAATTACGTTTAAAACTTTCATCTCCTTCACATCTTCCCAGTGAACTTAATGATGGAAGAAGTTGCCAGATGTTAATTATTATCATTATCAGCTCCTAGCATTTACTGTACAAAGCAGTGCTTTTCCTGGTCTCGGCACAGAGAGAAAGGCAGGTTCATTAAAGTAGCGTGCAAATGTTAGTGTTGTCATTATCCAATTAATGTTCCTCTTCACAGGATGAATATAAACCTGACAAAGACCTCTCTGAAGTGGATCTGAAAAACGCCATCCGTGTGCACCACGCCTTAGCCACAAAAGCCTCTGACTACAGCAAGAAGTCCAACGTGCTCAAGCTGAAGACAGCTGACTGGAGAGTCTTCCTCTTCCAGGCCCCGTAAGTACCAGCTCTTCCTGCAGAGCCTGGATGGGCAGCCTGACCTCCAGCCACCACCAGACTCCCTCCGACCTGGCCAGATCAACACACGCATTAGGAGACAAACCTGGGGGAGGAAGGTGGCGAGCAGGAGGGCTGAGGGTGAGGTCTGTAGGGCTGTGCAGAGGACTTGGTCATGGGGTCACAGTTTCTACCTGTCACTCTTGGCAGCTGTGTGTCAGTCCTGGAGGTCCTTTCTCATCTGCCATCAAGGTGGGCTGAGCAGGATGGGCTGGGACGTAAAGGGCTGAGTAAAGGGCTCCCCTTACTAACTTCTATTGTCAGTCTGTCGAAGGGAGAAAATCTATATGGTGCATTGAACTAAGGCGCTGATGGTTCCTCTCATCAGCTTTTGATGGGGAAACTGTCTAAAGCTCATTAAAGAAGTCTCCCCAGCCAGGCTATATCTTCTTTCTTCCTTAGTCCATTGCAGAGTAAAGTTGCTCTGCTAGTAAGTGTCAAGTGTGATTGAGTCATCTTCTGTGTGATGTTTTTCTTGTCTCCTGCTGAGATAGGTGACATTGTCTGTAAGTTGGGCTGGGGTACTAATGTCAAGCTAAAGCCTGACATCTGAATTGGTGCAGTGAAAACCCACTTGAAGGCTGGGGGGAGCAGTGCCTGAACAGATCTGATGAGGGGTCCTGGGCAGCGTCCCGTGAATGACACAAATGAGGGGTTCGCCCTGGTCCGTGGGACCTCTGTTTTGTGGCTCCCCCTCTCCCAACAGCAGGATATCCTTGGCCTTTTGACACTGTGCTGCCTCTCCCCAGCTCCTCAGGGAATGCAATCACAGCTGATGAGGAAGGCAGGACTGCCAGGGCTTCAAGAGGCAGACAACAGCCCTGAAATCACTAGGGCACTGTAGAGGAGCCAGTTAGCCAGTGTCTTCCTCTGTTCACAACCCAGGGTGGCACAGAAATGGCTTCAAAGCAAGGTCACCGTTGGCCCTCCTGGGAGCAGGTGGCTCCAGGGCTGTTCTGAGCTGACTGGTCCTGGGTCAGGAGCATTTACAGACACCCCCTGTCTTCTCCCCTCCTCCATAACAGAAGTAAGGAAGAAATGCTCTCCTGGATCCTGCGAATCAACCTTGTTGCTGCCATTTTCTCTGCCCCAGCCTTCCCAGCTGCAATCTGCTCCATGAAGAAGTTCTGCCGCCCGCTCCTGCCTTCGTCCATGACCAAGCTGTGCCAGGTAACGTGTGAGAGAAGGAGCGATGGAGGGGTGCCCGGCGCTCAGCCAGCCCTTCAGCATGCAGCTCAGGCTGATCCCATCTGCAGCTCCCCCAGCTCCTGCCGGATAGACCCATTCAGATGCTCAGGGCAGGAACAGGGGAGTGGAGTGGGCGACTTGGACAGACCGTGGCAAATCCCGGTGTCTGGCCAATGCTTCCTTTGCAATGGCTATAAAGCAACCCTATGTGTACACACCTGCCTGTATGGCTGTTGAGTCTGGCTTGTTTATTGCTCTTTGCCCATCACATCCCAGCACCTTTCTGTTGCCAGAGTTGAAACAGCTGGTGCTACTGAGCCCAACAGTTGGCTACAGCACTGGTTTATTTTATATCATGGCACTCAGAGGTGGCACCCTGTTGTTTCTCAAGCCGAAAAGCCACAGATGAAGGGGGAGTCTGACTCCCCTCAGTGGGGAAGGTTTTCTGGAAGCAGGGGGGAACAGTGCACCAGACCATGGCTGCCTAAGGCTCAGTTGACCAAGAGCAATGGGCAGCTGCCATCCAAAGAGTAGCTTTTGTTTGCACTGTCCAGTGAAAGGCCAACATGCCTTAGCACCTCCAAAAAGTAGGGACACACTGCCACTGGCCCCCAGCAAAGGGGAGGAGAGCCTGAAATGTCAGGGCAGAGATATAGCTCTACCAGATGTGGCCAGATGTCGCCTTTGTCAGAGCCCAGATGGGGAGGGTACTTTTATCTCAAAAAAGAGCAGGATGAGCAGCTCTTGGGCCACTGGTGGTTCTGCCTGGCTGTTAAAGGATGCAGAGCATTTTGTGTTTATGATGCTGAAGAAGCCCAGGTGCCAGAGAAATCTACTCTTGGCACTTGCGATACGTGAGTTTTGATCCTACTCAAATACCTGTGTTTCAGCTGCTGCTTATCAGATGAATTTGCAAATGTACTGCACACCTTTGGCTCCAGCACAGTAGCTAAGCTTACGTCCTTGCAGAGACAGATCCCACATCAGCAGGCAGGCGGTGCACTTGCGTGTTGCACTCCTACATTTTAATACCTGACACACTTCTCTCGGCAGGAGGAACAGCTGAGGTCTCATGAAAATAAAATGAAGCAGATTGCAGACGAATTAGCAGAGCATAAATTACATCCTGTAGAGAAGAGCCTCAAGTCAAAAGAGGCTGAGGAATACAGACTCAAAGAACATTACCTAATATTTGAGGTAAAGGAACTTTCATCTTTTCTGTGATAAATGATACCTTGGCTGATTGAGGAGAACTAAGAACTCCGGAGTGGATGCTGTGAGTCTGGGAGAGCGTGAAAGGAGAGAGAAGGACAAGGGCTCACAAGCTGGATGGGTGTCTTGGGGCAGCAGAAAGCCTCACTGTTTTGCACTGAAGCTAAAAAAAGAAATAACAGGCATTTCCTCACCTCTGTGATTTCTAACCAGAGGAGGGGGAAAACTGATGAGAGAAATAAAACCTTCCTTTACTGTGCCGAAATTTGACATTTCCTCAGGTCCCAAGTAAGAAAGTGGTTCAGTTCTTGCTGTGCATCAGTCTTTTTCAGCAACATTAATAAAAAGCTAAGGGAATCCCTGGAAGAATTAATCTTGTTTTTCTGCAACCATTTCTGTAAATAAAGCCAAAACCAGATTGGTTTTATTACAGACTCTTTGAGGATGCATGTAGCAAAGTTTAAACTCTCTGCAAAGTCTAAGAATCATTTAATTGTGGGAGAAATGGGATATTTTGTTCCAGTGAGAGTTGAGCAGAAGGTGTGATTCCTGCCACATAGGTATCAGTGTGAACGGACTGCTGGAGGCCTCTAGTCCTGCTTCCAGCAGGAGCTTGGATTATTCCCAGTATTAGCCCAGGCTGAATGTGTCATTTTATGGCCGAGCCTCAGAAATCTCCAAGGATGGAAATGTCCCACCTCCTGCATACCAGTGCTGCACCATCCTTTTGTGTAACGCCCAGTCTGACTCTCCAAAGCCACAGTTTCTGGCTGCTGGTTCCCTTGTCTTTGTATCAACCCTTCAAATAGTTGCTTGCTGCTGCCTCCTGTTTTCCAAACATCTTGTTTTGGATGCTTGCAGAGAAGTCCCCATCTGAGCGTTTTCTCAAGGCTGCCTTTTCAGTCTGCATGGAGAAATTGGCACTTCCAGAGCATAATTCATCTCATCTGTCTTACGAGATGTGCTCTAGAAATGCTTGTTTCTCTGTGCTGACAAAGAAGCGAGTATAGGCTGCCTCTGAGGCGTTAGGGGAAAGGATGAGTATTACACAAGTCCGTAAAAAGAGGTCCCATCTAGCCTTGGAATAAAGGTGTCAGGCAGAGAGGAGATGCCTCCCTTTATGCTGTGCTATGTGAGGAGCAATGGGGGCACAAGTCAGCAGTAACAAGTGAATCAGTGGATGGAAACAATGGCAAGCAGAAGTATCGAATCAATCGAGGGAAACTCCTAAATCATGAAGGAGCAGATATGTTGGTCTGGTTTTGCCTCCAGTATCTGCCTTATACAATCAGAGTGGCAGTCAAGACCTGTAACAGCAACTGGAGAGTCTTGCACAACCCTCCCCTTTCTCCTCAACCCTTTCAACGATGGGTTGATCAGTCTTTGCAGGCTTTGCATAGACCAGGCATTGTGCTATGGTTAAACAGTACTTGTTGGGTGCGATTAGTGGGATCCTGACAATATAGGATGGGTTTTCCTGCAGCAGCAGATGGCATTGCCTCTGCTTTCCACGCATGCCGTGGCCTGTCCCTGTTCCCAGGCTCT
>NW_009230984.1:0-840 GCF_000690835.1 Fulmarus glacialis | reverse complement strand
TGAGACATACATCAACCTGCTGTGCATGAAGATAAAAGTTGGGACAGATGACCTGGAGAGAATTGAAACCAGTTTCTTCAAGGTGGAAGCTGATGACATTGCTTTGCGGAAGACACATTCAAGCCCTTCCTTGAGCCAAGGGCACATGTCCATCAGCTGTAAGGTTGAAAAGGACATTTTAGAGCAGAACACTTAACAAGGAACACGTGCACAGGGGGGATGAACCGGCGATGCTTTGCGCTCCTGGACTAGATCGATGAGCACAATTTTACATAGGAAATTACATGAGCAAAACCGTAGATGTGTATAACACGGTGATTGCTCTAGTGAAAGAAATCAAAGAAGCTTTAGTTGACACTCTCTGGCAATGCTCTGGCATTTCAGCATCATAGACACGCCATCTCTTCTTCATCCTCAACAGCACCAGTGGCTTTTCTTTCCCTCCTACCGCAGCCTGCACAACAAAGGGATATGCTGGTTCTCCAAGGGGCAGGTTGCTCTTTTCTCCACCAGCCATCTTTCTCCTCCTCCTTCTCTCCCTGGAGTCCCCACCGGTTCGTGTCCACAGTTCCCAGCAGTGCAGAAACTCAGCCGAAACAACGGTCTGTGGCACCACCAGCGCTCCCAGAGAAGGGCACAGAGTGGCAGGGAGCACGTCCCTCCCTGGAGAGGAGCACCGTTCAGCATGTCGCGATAGGACAGGTGTCATGAGTTAGTTACCGAGCGAGCGAGAGGCGTCTTCAGCACAGCATGTGGGAACGTCATCTGCCCACGGCAGGAGAGGCCTGAAGTGCCCTCTGTCACCTTATCCTTTTTTTATATATATATATGTATACATAT
>NW_009230983.1:0-19298 GCF_000690835.1 Fulmarus glacialis | reverse complement strand
ACCTTAATGATTCTATGATTCTAAGATTTCATGGTGCTTATTTACAGAGGCTCCTATGAGAAAATGGAGATACTTAATGTGTAGGTGGGATGAACCTGGAAAATATTGAACATCTGTAATGCAGTTTATAAGTCAAATAGTTTAATACTGCTGGAGAAGTTAGAGATACTTCCCAAAAGGTAGAGAAGACAGATGTCTAACCCCCCCAGGCTTCCTATAAGAGAAGAGGTGGGTACTTGGCATGGTGCAATTTTCATGTCTACATGCCCTGAGGGAAAGTGGAAATATTTTTCCACTCTATCTGTAGAAGATAGTTATATGTAACTCAGAAAGTCCCAAACCCTCTTAGTGACCTCCCCAAATCCCTTTTCTTAAGGATTTATACACCCATAAAACAGATGGGGGATACTGAGGTCCAGAGGCAGACGGTAATGGCAACTATGTTAAAACCTACTATTTGTGATCAGCACCGATGAAGAGTAATCCGAGATATCCCTGCAGGTTCCAGCACAGAACCCACCCCTTGCCTGCCAAGGTGTTCCCAGCAGACAGGATGTTACCAGGGAGCTTACTTGCTGGTCTCTGCTTTGTACCGCATTTCAAATCTAACACCTGCTTGGTAATCCATTTCAAAAACACACAATGCAGATACCTTCTAAGAAGGAAATTGAGCATGCAAAGAATTAAGGTAGTGCATTGATGAGACTGAAGCTATTTTGAATAAGAACAAACACCCTTAGGCTTTTGGGATTTTAGTACAGAATTTTGAAAAAACATCAAAGGGGGAAAAGTAAATACTGGTTTTGCAGCTATTGACACTTCAAATTCCGTTTAACAACAGCAATATCAATTGGATGTTTCACACAGTGTGATTTCCTTAGCAAGATAAGCATTTGTTCTCGAACGTAGAATCAGACTTTTTGCATTGAACTGTAGAAAATGTAGGAAAGTTGGTCTCATTTCAGTAGCAGTAACTATAGTTCCACAATGTTTGCCTTTACTGTACCTGATCTTAAACCTTCAGTTATATAAGAAATGTATGACCTAGGAACTCAGATATTGCAATCATTAGCTGGTAAGTTGACTTAGGCTTAGAATGCCTTATGCTTTTTGTGAAGTTTTTATACTTCCACATGTTTGTGTAAGTGCAATGTAGCAAATGAAACTATAGTCACCTGTGATTTATGTGTTTACCTTTTAAAAATACGCAGAATTTTTTAATGGTAAATATTATCAGCTATTTTTCATCCTGATATTTTTGTGTATCTACTAATAGAATTCGACAAGGTTAATAATGTAGGGGGTTTTTATAGGTTTTCAATGAAGAAAGTATTTTCCCAGGTAAGCGCCCCATTTGGGTCTTTAGTGGGTTTACCTAGTGTCATTTTCCTTCAATATATGAATGCTTCCACTAAAGGACATAAGCTGATTTTTCCATGCATTAGAAAATGTAGTATACAGACAGATGGTATTCTGTCTAATACTGTGTGTAGAACATTAATATAACCGAATCACAAAGATGGGCTTTCATACCACTGCAGTACATCTAGAGAATTTACCAGGTCAGTAAGGAATCCACCTGAAGTTATTTTTTTTACGACTTGACTCAAATATTTTTATTTCATTTGATGTCTAGTAGTTATGATGTCACACAAAGTATAAAGACTTAACTATAATATTTCAAATTATGTGATTAGTATTTTTTTCTTGAGTTCCTCAAGGTGCATTGAAGTGCCTTTCAACTTTAAGCTGGTTCAATCCTAGGGGCTAGGGAATTGAAAGAAGAGGAGAGAAGCTGGAACCCATCAGGGTTGCCCCTTCTCCATCTCTCTAGGCTGCGCATTGTTAGTCTGGGCTGGAGCAACAGGAAGAAAAGGAAGAACTGCCCACCCTGCTTAGCATAGATGATGCAGTGCCCAGGAGAGTGAGTCTCGTTGGAGGAGAGTTTTGCAGGAGCTTCAGGAAACAGCTGTGATTTGAACAGCTACTTTGACAAAACAGATCAAATGATATAGAGCATAGTCATGACCATGATATTTGTGGTATGCTAAAACCATGTCTATAAAAAATACACACATGTATACACAGTTGTTATAGTGCAGGGGTGTGTGGTGGTCTGATGCAAACATGCAAAAGCTCCAAAAGCATAGGCAGTCGAAAAGAGAGTAACCTTTTTAAAACCATGAGTTTCTCCTCCATCAGTGCTGGACATCTTACTATAAAAATAAGATTGCATGGAATGAATCAAAGAAGATTTCAGCAATATCCTGAAGTCCCAGGATGGTAATGGAACATCTGCCTGTTTGTAAATGCTTCATTGACCTGGGACCCGTTATAAAAAATTATTCAAGGTTGATAATGTTCCAGAAACCAGAACATTTTATTATTTTGTAGCTTATGCTGGAAGATAAGCATGACAGGAGATAGACATTAGTTGTGAACTGCAGTGGCTTAGTTCAATGTCTCCAATATGGTCCTAATTAAAGTAGTCTTCTAGTCATCCAAAGATTGTCTAGCCGGGCAGAGATTCTGTCTACACATAATCTGATCTGTGAAATGGATGGGTCAACTAGGTAAAGAGACTCCTTTCAGTGATCCTAGAGAAGAAACTAAAAAGCTAAAAGGGAGGGACATGTTCCCTTCTCTCCTTTGTTAGGTGATCTGATTAGCAGTAGTAGATTTCAGTTCTAAACCCAACACAAAATAAGACTAAGCTGCTCAAAAATGAGAAGTCCTATCTCATAGGGAATGCTACTTGTGCGTCTGTCTCCCAAATGGAACAAAAAGACAAAGTACATATTAGCAATAAGTAGATTGCTGAGCAATGGCTAGAAACTTCCAATATGCAATGTGGAAAACATTTTCTGTTTCAAGATGCTTTTGCTTCACTTTCCCGTGTAAAATTCCCCTCAACTTGTAAAAAAAAAAAAAAAAAAAAGCCCTGACACACAAAAATTCTAGTAATTCCTGTCTTTTTTCCTTTCTTTTTTTTTTTCCCCCTTCTTATTTTAATAGACTGATTCTTTGTCATTTTATCTCCTTTTGTACCACCCCAGTCACTTTCCATACACAAATTTCTGCAGCATCTAGAACTCGGCACCTGGAAAAACAGTGACATTGCTGGGCAATTCCACTCATGTCAGAGGCCTGTTACAATTTTAACTATTGTCTCTGATGTGGTTTGGAGAAGCAAACCACCAAAGATTTCCAAGATTCTATGGTGTAGTTTGGGAAATACTTTAAGCAATCAATGCTAGTGAAAGAAGTTGTTCTGTGAACCTGCTGCTTCTGATTGTTTTTGTGCCTCATGTTTGTTTGTGCAGTCGTGCAGTAAACCAGATCAAGAATCATCCAGGTCCTTATGGTCCATTAACTTCTGTTCATAAATCTTTCTGCTGGATCTAAATGCTATATAGTTCATTCTTGATCCCCACACCACTCTGGATGCCTGTACAAGCAGGTGTCACCTGTGGAGCTGGGATCTGAACCCTTCCAAAGACTGGGGAGTGGGGCTTAGATGTATGTGAGCATTTGCACATATGATGGTAGGAGATGAAGCAGATGCTCCTGAATTTATGTGGTATTTTTGTGTAAGGAATGAGTTGAAGGAATATGTATTGTCTACTGTAACTCTTGATTCAGTCTTAAAGGATGATGGCTTTTTAGACTTGGGCCCAGGATCTTGGCAGGCCCATCACAGTAATTATCCTGCATGAATACCCTGACCTGATCAGTGTGCTTGTTTGGGTTGTCTTTTTACATACGTTTTGTAATACCATTATTAGTATTGCGATAGGTACAATTATTTTATAATAAAGTAGCCTTTTTATTACTGAAAGAGCCTATGGAAAAGCTAAGCATAGTTGGTGTAAATACTTTTAAATAAAATAAAACCTAGGGAATAGTTAAGTTATGCAAAGCTTGGACATTTTAAAGAGAGGTATAAGTCTTTTGATGAATAGGAAATGTGTTAGGAAATTCAGATTAATTATTAATCTATTGAAAAAGGAACTAGAAATATTAATATTTTATATCACAGAGATATATTTATATAAAATAATTTTGTAGTTGGTTAGTTAGCTGGTTAGAGTACAGCTTCAAACAATCTACAGAAACAAGTGAATCCTCCTTTATCTCAAATATAATTAGCCATTTAAATGTCTTGGGTCAATTTATTAACACTTTATTCATCGGGGTGTAACTTTTATTAGGCTTTATTGCTATCAGAAATTATATCCTACACAAATACAATAGAGATTTAAATGTTCTGTAGAATGAGCCAATGCTTCCTGACTTTATTGCAGAGTGTTGTAATGAACCTTGACCAGCTGTAGATTTGATAAGTGTAAAATATTACTGCTTGCTGCTAATTTTGTTCCTTTTTAATGACTGATAATCCATGTCGATTTAGTGTGATAGTCACAATCCAATACTGTTTTCCTGCTATAAATGTGATTGTAACAGGAGCTATTAAGTGTGTCTGCATAATAAAATTAGTCAGGGAAGCTCTGTATATTGTTTCCAGGTCTTTGGATTTTCATTATAGTAGTGGAACTTGTTAGACTGTAAAGCTTGATGGTTGCCAGCTCAGACAAGCTCTTTTCTACTTCTCTGCCAAGCAAAGGGGTAATGATGCTGCACTAAGAAGTCTGTTCTCACTGTTCTGGAAAATTCATCATATATAAACATAGGGTATCATTTTGGGGAGAGCGTGAAAGGTGTCACGGGGGAAGAAAGAGAGGAAACTCATCTGGGCAACGAAGTATTACAACTGCGTAAGAGTTGCTTAAAGAGAGAAGCTTGGCAGCTGAACATCTATGTTGGGAAAAGGTAGTCATGACATCTCTTAGTAATTCTGCCACACTGATAAATCAAATGTTCATATTTGTCAGGATGCCAAAGTGTATGAAAGGATCCTAGTGAGGAAACCTAGGCAGCAGGCTCTCCTTTCCTTTATCACTCTGTCCAGCAGCATACTCCACCTTTAGATAATGGAACTGTTGCATCAGAATAACTGTAAGAATACATACTTCCTCATAGACTTGCTTTTGGTCTCATTTGATCTTGCCTAACCTGAAGGCTTCTCTTTCAGTTCTTGGGCCTCTAGGTTTGACGTGGAGGTATTTTTATAAGAGTGGATGAAATCTCAACTGTGAGAATAATCAAAAAGCAGGTTCTGTAGCTTAATATAGTTTTCTGGAGGGTTTTTTTAGGTGAACAGTTATGTGATCTCTACTGATATCTTGGCAGAATAGCAACTAAAAACTTTACCTGTATCTGGGTAGCATCTCAAAAGAAACTATCCTGCAGTAAAGCAGATATTTAATGCCTGAGTTTCTCTTGCTTGACTTATTAAAAAGGTAATGGGGAATTCTGTCGTTGATGTCAGTGTGGGCAAGATTTTGCCCATGGTAATTTTGGCTCGGAAAGCCACTGCTCCACTGGTGTGAGAGCTTAGCTGTGCTTTCTTTAACTAACTATCCAGGTAGACTGAGCTGTACTGACCATTGGGGTAGGACAAGAACTACTTTCAGGCACACATGATATTGTTCGCTGAACATAGGCTTCTATTTAATTAGCAGTTTATAGGGGGCAGTTTATAACTCTTCACTGACAAAATAATAGTTCATAGCTTTCAATACAAGGTAGGAATAAATCTAAGAATTTACAACCTTTTACATTATTTATTTCCAATATTTCCTCCAACACTTGGAAAAGCTCCCCAAGAAAAAAAAAATGCAGAAAGCAAGCTGACAAGTATGTGCAGAGATAACTATTTTAGCCTAAGGTTTACTGTACTGTCTTTGCATTTTGGTGGCTGCATGGTAGAAGCTGTGAGGCCCTTCTGACTTTGAGTTTATGCTTATAGGGATCTTTAAATATCATCACCCAGTCTCTGCATTATTCAGCCCCGCTATACTAGGGAGCATTCAGATGTTCTTCCCATATGCCTGCAATTTCTATGAAGGCTTTCAATGCATAGTGTAACACAACAAAATAGTGGTATAAAATAAATTTGGCAGCAGCCTTTTTGCAGAGATCTTCAGGCTGCCAGTCCTTTGTGGAGGACTTCTGCAAGTATTTCTACGAGTCAAAGAGGTTTCTGCTTTGCTGGCTCAGTCCTCTACCCAGCACTACTTGAATCAGGCTCTGTGCAATAGTTTTGGGGAATGCTGGCTGGTACAGGGCTGCTTCGTGCCAGAGGACAAAATGCTGAGAGACTAGTTGACATGTAGTAAGCATCTGAAATCTGGCCAACATCAGTGCGAGGTTGAGGGTAGTCAGTGCACCTGCAAATTAGTGCATCTATCTATAATTGGGGCTATTTCATCAGTATTCCTAGAGGACTTTGTGGAAGAAGTCCAGTAACTGGCTCCTTTACGCCTCTAGAGCAAAACGCCTTTTGGGTGGGGAGAAGACATTCCCTCTGCTGAAAGACATAAAGAAAAGGGATCTATTCACTTCACCAATTTATAATTCAAGTTATTGGAATAAGTTCTTAGTACCCCATTCAATTATTTGCTAGATGAAGATGTCCCATATAGATTTAACTCTGGTCTTTTGCTCTAGCTCAGCAAGAACACTAATACAAAAGGTATTCCTTGCAAATAAACACTGGACAGATACAAAGAAACACTGTGCAAAACCTAAGCCACGCAATGAGCTTCAGAAAGATCAGATCCACAGATGTGCTGACTGAAGTTTAAGAGGCAACTTAACAGATGTACAAAGCTGTAGATCAGAGGGGATATAAAACAGTTAAACTTGCTTAAAGGCACAATGTGTCACAATCTAACGATTACATGCATCCTAAGCCCGACAGAAGAGGGAACATACGCTCAGCTATGTGCTCTTGGCTGTAGGCATGCCAAGAAGATTATAAAAATGCCATGCTGTGATATGTTGCCCTCCTGCCTGAAAGGCTACCATTAAGCTGCTTATTTACTGCACCTATTCAGGCAGCAGTGCAGTTCAGAGTGCTACCTGTCTTCTTGTTGGATAAATTAGTTGTGGATATCACAGGATTATTGCCGCCTATTGTTCAGTCTGGTGAAGGTGGGAAGAGATGAAAGACGCTGATCTGACCTTGTAATGTTTTGTGTAAAATAAGAGATGCTTTTTCTTCATAGTGAGTGTCATAGTTGATCTTGGTAGGACTGATTTTGTTAGCAAGTTTGGAGCTAAATTAAAAGGGCTGACATACTAATGAAGGCAAAAATTTTATCTCATTCATATATATATATATTTTTTTTTTTAAAAAAAATATATAAATAAAAAGGGAGAAAGATGGAGGGGGGAAAGATACGGAGGTGTGGAGGAAAGTGTGTGTCACTAGAGCTTTGTACTCTCTTTCCGACTTTGTAAATCAGCACTGTTTGAAATGAAATCTTCAAGAGAACACACAGGAAAACTTAGCCACCTCCTAAACTCAAAACATTTTTTCAATATAAATTGTTTTGCCCTCGTATTTTTTATGATATATGGAGCTGTGAACTTTAAATTAGTGATAACAGAAATTGACAAGTACAGCATTAAAAAATAAACCATGCAGCCCTACAGGCTTAATTATGAAGTGAGCAGGAAGATAGACACAGAAAATCCTGTTTCAAAATTTTACCTCACATAATATAAATAAAAGATTATGTCTTCCACTGGTAGCCTATAGATCAAAAGGATAATATAAAATGACTACCCTGGTATTTATTTTGCCTTTATTATGTGTATAGATAAACTATACATTTCTCATTTTCTTATGTCTTTTAGCTATACACTGTTAGAGACACTTAGATATAGATATAATTATGGATACATAGCTGTAAATTAATATCTGTAGTTATTTTTATTTTCATATAATCATTAGAAAGACATGCTTTTTTCCTTGTCAAAATGTAAAAATAGGAAAACTTTTTAAAAAGTATTCTAATCGATAATATGGCAAGTTGAATATAAATTAGGCAAATAAAATAACTATTGATTGGAATTTATTTTAGAAATTGTGATTCTGAAGATAAGGATGTTTTAGATAATCACTAAATATCAGACACTAGTTATGACAATATTTATTGCCTAGATGTAAATATGTCATAATATAAATGCATATCTTCACCATTCAAGTACTGTGCTGAACTGATCATTTTCATTGCTGTTCTAAAAAATTTCTACTTGTTAAGTTTGGATAAGGCACCAGAGAGGGTTTTCTTTTTCCTGATGAACCATTACTAACTCGAACCATTTTACATGGCTTCGGTGTAGCAGGTTAGTGGCTAATCAATAACTATAATTTCGTTGATGGTTACACCAAAACATGCCTAAAGTCTCTGTCAGGATATCTGAAGTGACGATCTGAAAAGTTCTGAATTTCCAGCTATAGATTTCTTATAAGGAGGAGGAAAGAATCTGAAAGAAACAGGAGCAACTTTCTCCTTCCTTCCTTGAGCTACTTATTTGATCATTTTCGAATGCCAGTATAAAAACTGCCAGAATAGCAATTAATGTTCAGCCAATAACATTTTGTCACATTAAAAGTGGCTGTCTTGTGACAGGAAATCAGGCTCACAGGAAGAGTCAAGAAATACTAGCACCTTTTAATAAGGGCTTACTAAAACTAAACCTCAGTATTTTTCCTTGTTACATCTCAGAGTGCATGGTGCCCTTGGTGATGGGATTATCAGAGAAGTGTCAAGCTGTAATATGCAGGATTGTTCTAACGAAGTAATTCCCCAGTTCCATATTTGTTTGCGCATGATTTAGGACCATTTCATGCAAAGCCTTAGTTTGTGACAGTAGCCCTGTTAACCTCAGTCAGGATGATGGCTGAAGCTGAGCTTTTCTGATGCTTCTTTAGAGCACTGAGCCCTCTTGGAGTGGTATTTTAACTGGCAATTATTGTATTTGATTATGATCAATCAGGATGAAAATTGACTTGACTCCTTAAAGTCTAAATCTCTTTATATCATTATTAGCCCTTAATTTTCTTCCTTGTCCCTCCCTCTCGGTCTGCCTCTACCACACACGTTTGCTGGATAAAGATAGCCCTTTGCAGAAATTCAAGGAAAATGTCATATCAGTCCTAAATTGAATTTAGTATAGAAGATACATTATAAAAGTACAGTATTGTTTTATTTTGTCATTTTCCATTATGTTTGGAGTTGATAATCTTTCAGAAGCTTTTGTAAAATTACATTGTCATGTAAAGTTGCATTGTCATGATAATACATGAAAATCAGAAAAAGAAGTAGCAGCAAAAGTCTGTCAACTGTACTAACATTTTTTCCTTAAAATACTGCTAGCTTGGAGCTAACACTAGCAGTTGTTATGTGCCTGTACAGCCAGACTGTGGTCTCCTCTCCCTTTTGGAGTATAACGTTATCTCCTCTCTGCAGTTGTTTTTTTGCCCTTTTTTCTCCCCCTCCCCGGGATGGGGAGGATGATGTAGGAATACACACAGCTACATCACAGCAGATCTCTGATTTGCATCTGTCTCTACAGTAATATGACTCCACAGCCAAGCTATTAATTCCCTAAAAAAGCTGCTGTACACCATACCTGCTGTACACCAGACCATATCACTTTTTTAGCTGCTCCAGGTAGAAGGCTTCTAAGTGCTGCTATATATCTCTAATGTAGTTCAGAAATTCATAAAATCTGCTTATTTCGTGACACGGCGACGAAGTCCAGACAGCATCACCAGTATTGCCAATCTGAACAGTGCATAAATACATGTCTGGAATTCGTAAGATTTGCCTGCAGTAGCACAGCTGTGTCTTGAGACATAGGGGTTTTGTTAGCTTTTTTGGAAACTATGAATTCAAGGAGGCATTTGGCTTAAATAAAAAGGAAAAAAGTAATGAAGAAGAAGGCATATGCACTTACGCTAACTCTCATGGAAAGACCTAAATCACTGCAGTTGCAATTAATGGTAATCACTGGCAAATCTGCCTTAAATGTGTAATTAATCCTAAGCATGTAAGTAGTCTGATTGATGTAAATGGAACTGCTCAGACACTCATGTACTCACATGCACAAAATTATTCAGGCACTTGGCTTCTCCAGCAGGGAGATGGAAGGATGGAAATGCAAAACTCTTCTGCTAAATTGCCATGGGCTCAAGAGAATCGTGCAGTTTAATTATCTTCCACCAGGGTTAAAGAGGGATGGAAGTATCCTTTTGTGCTAGAGAAATTAATCCAGATGTCATTTGTAATGGCAGGAATGACCAACTCAAGGCAGCAAGCATAGGTGAGGTTTTGTTGCAGTTACTGGTGAAGCCAAACTACTTTAGGATATTAATGCAAGCCCAGGATGAGGTTGAGATTGTTCCTTCAAATTTAAAGATGTCCTTCTGTTTGGAAGTGTTGAGGGGAAAATTAACTAAGTCATGTAAATGAGAGTAGGAATCATTTGGGGCAACTTGAAGTTGGGGCAACTGAAGTTGAATCAACTGGGGCAACTGCAGTACTAATAGGTAAGATTTATGAAGACTTCTCATTTTTAATATGTACCAATCACCTGTAATATCAACCGGCTGCACATCCCCAAAACAAAGGGGTGGTGGAAAGGGGGGAAGGTGGGAAAAATCCCAGAGCTGTATAGACTAGAACAAAGTTAGAACTGGATCATGTGAAAAATTCAGGATAATAGGTGAGCAGAAGGATTAAAAAGTATGGTTAAAAGTCTCGCAACACTGAGTAACAAAGTTGCTTTATCCCAAAACCTGCTAATAAGTTGCAAGAGCACAGACAGATGCCGGCACCCTTCACTCCTTGTAACTGACTGAGAAAGAAGAATATAGTTGTTAAGAACTTGGGGGGTGGGATTGGGGGCGGAATATTGGTCAGAAATTAAAAACTGATTAAGAAAATTGGAATTCAGTGTGGGTTTGGTGTGTGATAATCCTACAAAAATTTGTGCCTAATTCTACCACCACTAACATTGCTAATTAAAACATAAATGTATTGCTTAGTCACTGTATTGGACAGTTAAGCCTGGAGAATATTTTTGTGTTAATTATATACTGTAATAGCCTTTATTTTCTGTATAAATCTGTTCCATATCTTTTATAATGTAAAAATATAAGCACATCCTGATCTTCAGTTGTATCAGTGGTTACTGCTTCAAAAAGCACGTTATTCCAGTTGAGCAGTCAGTAGTTCTGATAAAGGACTAAACCACTGCCATGTAATGTACACTTGAAAAATAAGCAAAAATTGCCGTGATACTGAGATGAAAAATATTTAGATTCAGCTTCCTTTGAAGGGAAGCTCTATGAGGCTTTGCTCTACACAACACCTTTCTCCAAAACATAGCATAATTCAGTGAGTTAATGTATATACAGCATTTTTTACTTCATTTCTTTTTATATGCATATTTTCAGAGGATGAGTTCATGTAACCTCAATAAAAGACATTCAGGATATTTAGATTCTACAGAATCCTGAAGATAATTGCAGTTGTTTAAGATAGCTTTATTTTATCCTGCTTTGTATTAACCAGGATTTGGCATTCAGTCCTGCTCCGTTAAGATTTTTTTGATTGTTTGGAACTTTAATAAAGCAAGTATTTTTCTTCAGAAATTTTGCAAAGCTTGCAGAGTTTTATGGGTTGTCCCTCAATCCCCAACAGATGGCACTGGGAGTTCTTGGGTAACCAACATCTTATGCAGCTCTAGTCCGAATCCAGAAAAGTGTGTATAGATGCGAGGAAGATATCTGGCTTTCACAGTCTTTCTGGCACCTAAACAATGAGACAAAACAGTCTCATTTTTAAGTGACTTTTTTATTATTTATCCAGTCAATGCAAGTCTGATCTACTAAGGTACTCCGAGAGCTTTGCCTTTCTGAAAACTGCAGATCTGGGCATGCTGTTACTCAGAGCAGTGCAGCGCAATGTTACATGTCCAGAAAGAAAAATGGTGATATGAGGTCAGCTTGGCTCCAGTCTAGTGATGCTTTGTCAATATTGTATTGGCAATCCAGTTACTATAAGAAACAAGGACATTATGTAGCTGTTAGGAGCTAGAAAATAGATTGTTTACTATGTTACATGCCATCAATCAGCTAGTGAGTAAACTTGAGCTCTGGCTGACTGGCATAATTTCTCTCAAAAGCCCCAAGTGTGTCTGTTGCTTGATATTTATTTAGATTAAATTAACAGCAAATTAAAACTGTTAGATTTTTTTTTTTAATGTGAAAGAATTTAGAACATTAAAACAGTTTTAAAACTCACATTGTTTTAATTCTAATCATAGTAATTAAATTGACATGATGATTAAAAAAATGACTGTATAGAAAAGTCGGTGCGGGAAAGCCATACCCAATGAATGTGTATAGCATTTTGAATTTAATTCAAATTGGAGATTAGTAATATAATTTAAGACAACTTCTTTAGTAAGGTAGTTGTCAGTAATAATGCAGCAGATGAAATTTAATTTATAAAGGTTAGTTTCTTTGAAATATTCCTCTTTGTTTGCAGTGTATCTTCAGACAAAATGTATTTTGTGCTTTACCTTATTCAGCATTCTACAATACTAGACTTAAGTCTTTTACATTCTCAGTGATGCTTTGGTATATAAATTCGAAGTTTGAAAAGCTGTTGCCTTCCAAGTCCTCTGTATAATTAAAGGGATATAAGCAGCCCCACTCTCCAATAAGACTCCTTTCTGATCAGCTGTGTAGCATAAATATTGAAGCTGAGAGATTTAAAATTCATCCTAGAAAGAAAGCATTACTGTCTTAGGACTTATAAAATGTCCTTTAAAAGCTCACTGTGTTGAATGATCTTAGTTAAGTGACATCCTCTATTTACACAACAGAATAATTGCATCATATATATCAAGTGTTTGCACTGAAAACCAGAATATTTTTAAGACAGGACCAAGGATCAGGTTGATGTGTCCCAGTAAGAAGGAAAAATGAGGCTTATAGGAGAGAGGAACAACTGTGAAGATGGTCTTTCCTTTCTTCAAACCCTGATTCTCCTGCAATCAGCCATGTTATTCTTCTTAGAGCCTAAAGGGTTTGATCATGGCCATTGGCTAATTCAAGGTCTAATGAAGCTGATCGAGTGCCTCCACCTGGAAAATAAAACCAATGAAAAAACAAAAAGAAAAAAAGGCAAAAAAAGCTGAAAACTGGTTAGCTTTCAGAAGAAAATCTGTAATGGATTACTAAATAAAAACAATGGTAGGAATTAAATACCTTGCCTTCAATTAAGTCAGGATATTTTACCGCTAAGTTGTCTGGTTTTATACGGTTTCATGCTACTGTCCTTTCAACTACATATGAGCACAGGTACCTGAGGTAGCTTTACAAACATCTCCAAATATTAAGGCGATCTTCTCTTGCATAGGTAAGGACATTGTGAAACTTTATGGTGTCTTTTGGTATCCTGCGTGTTGGACTGCTGACTTTGCATACAGCTTTTTCGACAAGTTAGTGTATCAGAAGCAAGGAAACCTCCACAAGTTAGAGCTTGGAACTGAAGTTTTGTGCATGTCCAGCACACTGGGTGGAAACTGGAGCCTTGCATGTTTGCATGCAGTGTAGCTGCCTCCTGAACCAGATAGCTTCAAGTTGTAGATGTGTGGTTAGATGAGCTACAGTCATATTTCTGAACTGCGGGGTCGACATTCCTCTAAGGAGATGAAGATCACCAAGAGAAGGTGGTGAAGCTTATGTTAAGGAATCATGTCTACTGTGTTAGAACATGGGAAAAGGAACTGGCCATGGAGGTTGTTAAAAATCAAGATGTTTTCGTCACTTCTGCTCCTCAAAAATATTAATCCAGGCAGTGTGAATGAAAAATTCCTCCGAGACTGTGATTGCCATAAACTCTCCATCAGTCTATTCAGAATACTGAGGTTGTTGGATTCTCTCATCAATTTGACAGGTTCCCTGACGTTGGTTTGGTTTATGTCCTCAGGGAAGTCTGTTTACCTTTATTCTTTCTAGTTCCTCAGTTATAAACTCAGTTGTACACTGATAAATGCGCACCTTGTGCAGACTGTTTTGCAACTCTGAAGGAACTACATACATGCTAAGTGCAATGCACCATCCTTCTTCCTGAGAGAACAAATTTAGATTACTTTATGCTAGATCTGCTTTGCATATAAATGTAAATATCTAAAGAACGTTGTCTTACTTGGTCTTTGTTTTAATGAGCCTCCGAATCTGTGATGTTACTGCCAGTGAAATGTTTGTGTGTGCACACTGCATTTATGTGTGTCTGTCTTTTAACATCAATCATCCCTTCTTCCCTGCAGAACTTTTGTATAGTGATACCACTAGGACCTTGGTGTAATATAAATATAACTTAAAAGAGAGATGTCTTATTTAGGAGACAGACTATTTTGTACTCTGTAAATACCAAGGAAAGGGATATTGGGATGAATGACCAGATTCTGGACTACTGAAAGGGCTGGTATGTGGACTTGCCTGCAGATTAAGCAGTTGCTCTCAGCAAGTCTGGAATGGGAGAGGCTGCAGGACACCGAAGCAAATCAGAACTGAAGAGGTGGGAATAAAAAGCAGAGAGAGGTGAAGAAGATCTTTACACACATTGGATTTAGAAGGTTGGATTCGTCATGTTGATCAGTTAGCATTCTTCCTCTACCAGATCAATCACTGTTCATTTTCAGGTGTGATCATATGGTAAAACAAAAAGCAAGCATGACTAATTTTTGCGTAACATTCCATAGCTTGAATTTTGGTTTAGGATTTAATGGAAGTTGGTCAAATGGGGATGGAAATGAACCCATGAAATACAGAGGATGATCTTCCGAGTTTTAGCTGCAGGGGAATGAAAGGGATAAATTTGCTGTTATGGTCAGGGAAGCTTTTTGGAGTAGGCCTTTGTGGGTCAGGGATCTGAATATCCAGGCATCTTTGGGGCTAGTTCAGTTGATTGTAATATCCCAGGTTTACAACTATTGGCCAGTGTAGCCTTCCTCTTCATTTTAATTCTCATGTGGCAAGTCATGATCTGTCCTTTAAAGTCTACCTAGCCTAATCCCTCTCTGTGATCAGACAGCAGGCATGCAGATAATTTTTTAGGTGGGACAGTGCCTACGTTCATAGGCAACAATTGTCTGCTGTGAGTTCAGTGCTTATTCAGAAGTGTTCTTCAAACTACTTGACCTGGAAGTGGATAGGAAAACTACCTTCTCAGTGGAGAGCCAAGTGTTCCCATGCTCTAAAGCTAGCCACACTTCCCTAAACACTTCCCTAATTGGTATTCAATCTTAAAAAATGTCTTTCATTAAAAATATAATTTGACGAAGTGGGTAATTGACTTGCATTTGATTAAGGCAGATTCTATTGGATTAACATGATTAATAGATAAAATTATTATCAAACAAAAAGCAGAACAAAAGGTGACTTAAGTCATGGGTCATATTAAGATACTAAATTTAAAAAAGATTGATATGGTAGGAATATTCATTTCACAGTAGGTATCGTGCTGTTCCCTTATAGACAGTGATGTAATTCAAATGAATTTTGTAGTCAGAATCAGGGCTTGTTCCAAAGGACTTTGAAGTTGATGAGGGTTGTTATGCCAGAGAGGTGTGTTTATGATAAAACTTTACACCTACAATGTAAATATTCACTGCTCCTGTATCGATAACAGCAAAATGCTGTGTGTTACAAGAACTAGTTCTGAACTCCAGAGGGGAAAAAAATAGCTCAACGGTCTTACAATGAAAAAAACATATCCAAAGAAGAACAGCTGTCTTCTAAGATTTCCTGTTACATAGCACTGGCAAACAATGTAGCATTTCATTATATATATCTATTAGGAAGATAAGTTAAAGTTTGGTATGAAATTGGACCCAATGATACACAGGACACCACATTGACTCAAAAGCTTATTCAGAATAAAATAAAAATTCCAGTATTAAAACTATAGTTTTCCTTTTAAGAGAACAAGTAAAGATCATAGGCAGCAACTTCATCTTAAGATAACTGTAAAGATGGAGGTAAACCATTAAAGCTACACTGTCTCAGACTGGATGAATGGTCAGCATTAACGTATGTATCTGGCTTGTACTTGACTTTGAAGCAGCGAGATTAATTAATTAATGTTTGTCTAGCAGCTAGAGTACTTCTTTGCTGAAGTTAAAAGTTTTCCTTCCTTGCGAACCATGGCAAATCCATTTTATTGGCTCCTTTTTAGGTGTGGTCCTTGTGCAGTGGATAAAAGTAATCATGACTTGAAATACATGAAGTGGCCCACTGGATGGATTATATAGGCAACTAGTTACATTCGGATATTGGAGTCTGATCTAAAGATAAAGAGAACGTTTTCTATCAACCTCTGTTGTATCTCAAAAGGATAGAACCAGTGGAAATAACTAAACCTACAGTTAACTAGCCTTCCTAGATCAGCAGCTTATCAGTAATTAGATCAATAAGTTAGTAGTTAGATCAGCACTTTGTATGCTAGTGAAGTTAGTTTGCGCATTGCATCCACTAAGTTCTTTGAAACAAAAAATTGACTACCAAATTGAAGATACTGGTAAAACATAAGCAGTACATTCTCACTACGGGATGACAGACTATTGGCTTTCAAATTTAATTTGCAATAGACATGCTTTCATTGAGGTATCTGTAAGATAAGAAGAAATAGATGAATTAAAGACTTTATTATAAGCATTTGATCTCAGGAAGATGTAAAATCTTTAAGACATCTTCAGCATTATCTCATGATTCACTAAAACAGAATCTAAGTCTGGCAAAATAATTGAACATCTCAACAAGTTCACAGTACCCTGGGAGTTACGGGATCTAGTTGCCTATGGAACCCATTCGGGGAGCTACTTTGTGTTTAAAATCATGATTATTTTAGACTAGTCAAGTAGGGGATGATGATGCCAAAGCAATGTGGAAGAGCTGTCATTGCAAGATAGCTTTCCATTGATTGGCTTACAGTATCCCAAGTACATAGACGAATTGGAATCTGTTTGTTGCCTAAAGGAGAAGTTCTTGTACTCTAAGTTCTCATGCTCTAATAAAAAGGAGTGCAAAAAGACCGCCAAATAGTTTCCTGAAGGTTCCAGTAGGCGCCAAATGATTTAGTAGTGAAATATGGCTGTATTTAACATCCTGCAGATTGTTCCACAAGGAAAAAAAAGAGTTATTGTACCAGTGACACAAGATACCAGGAAATCTGTAGTAGGTTGGAAGTGATCAGTTTAACTCTACAGAGATTACTTGGTCAAATGGCACAGGTCCTGCTGCAAGAAATAGCTTTGCTTTTTTTTTTTTTTTTTTTTTTTTAATTAAAGATTCAACTCAAGTGCTGTTCTGAGAAAAAATGGGCTTGCTTATTTTTCTTAATTGAGGCTAAAGTAATTCCTACCTTTTAGTGGCTGCTGCCTCTAATAGACTGGATTTATATATTTAGAAAAGTGGCATTACAGAAATGGCATAAACAGTGCTCCGTTCCTTTTGAATGGCTTCTGCTGACAAGAGAGCCTACTTTCCGCATACTGAAATTTAGAGTTTAAAAGATCTACTGAAAGGAAAATAGTTACTATTGTTTGGGTCATTCTTGTTCAGCTTTAGATAGTGTGGCTCAGTCATATGTATAATATTTGCCTATTAGAGGAAAAAAAATCTCATTTCACTTCCGAGCTTACTTGAAATCTCTTGAACTGCTGGCGCATGATATTGGTATTTTAGTGCCAAAGGTAATAAATTCTCTGGTCCTTATGACATGTTTGGGAATAGCTTTAGCATTGGAGACGGAAGGGCTGAGCTGGACTCTTGTCTCAGTACTAGGATGACCAGTTAATAAAACTGAAGAAATTAATAAAATTCAGCAGATCTATCTTTCAGTCAGTTTACTATTATTTTCTGGATACCCTGAATCTCAGTGTGTGTGTTACCTCTGTGAGCCAGTCTTCACTGATTAAGCAGAGTACTTGTCAAGGAAAACTCTAAATTAAAACCTATGCACAAATCCAGTTGGCTTAATGCAAATTGGAAGAAAACATAAGAAAGAAGAGTGTGCTGTTTTCAATGTCATTTAGCTTACGCAGGACACTTCACCTAACTTTAAACTGTTGGTTTGAAACCACTTGATTAGCTTACTGCAGAAACAGTATTGTGTTATCAGTGAACTTAGCAATGACTGACTAGGGATCACTGTATATAGACTTTCTATTTTGTTTAAGAATAAAGTCATATTTAGATGGATGGATGAATTTGGAACACTGTTGCTTCATCTTTATCTCTAATTGAGATACTACCATGGATTGTAAGGCTCTGGAGTATAATGATTTGTCAGCACAGGACACAGAGTGGACCAATTTAATAGTTGCTGGAGGGGTTAGGATTCCAACAGCCTTTGATGAAATCTTTTTTAGGTCAGTAACATTTAGAGATATAAAAAAAAAAAAAAAAAAAAGTAATTGGAGAGAAACCAGATGGTTTGTGGCTGATTTGGAAACGTACGGATTACATTGTTGTGCAGCATCTTATTCATTAAATTAAAAGGTCTTAAGATTTTCTAAGGGATAGATTAATATTGATATCATGTTATGATTCACACTGTTTAGTGTGCAAACATCAGCCATCCTTTATTTTTTTCTGCACATGCTCAATGCTATCGCTGAAACTACTGTATCAGGAATTACCATGGTGAGTCAATAGATGACAGCCTTATATGTACATTTCTCGTTTATGTTTCCCACTGCAGAAGAAACATTTGCATGTCTGTAAAATGTGAATTAAAATATTACAGAAGTAGCCAAATTTATGCATATCATGGAAATAACTTGGGTGAATGAAGTTTCATAAACGTAAGCTGATGTCTCTGCATTCCCTACCATTTTTCAGAGCATCTTTATTTGCACAGGCTCCTATTCATTACAATTACATCTATTAAATACATGTTCATTTTTAAGTTTCTTTACTGCTACATTCTGAGCGAATATAGACACACTTAAGAATTGAGCCGTATGTTTACTTTAAGGTGATAAAGGTAAAATATTTACCCATATCTAACGGGGTAAATATTATTTTATTCATGTTTACTACAGTATTACCCAGGGGCTCTGAATGAAACTGCTGAACATTTCATAGATACTGCAAGGGGCAACTTTTGCCTCACACAATTTGTAACAAAAATAAGCAAGACAGAGAAAAGATAAGAGTGCACACGGACTTGGGAAGTGACTTAGCACCATCTCTGCTGACTGAGCTGTGAGATCACACTATCTTACACAAGAAAGGGCTACATGTCCCAACAGTCTATACATGTGTCATAAAAGATAATATATATTTAATACATTAATATATT
>NW_009230982.1:0-5493 GCF_000690835.1 Fulmarus glacialis | reverse complement strand
CCCGTATCTGTTGTGTAGGGGCAACTGGTTCACATATCAGGAAGGGGATAGGGAAGCCTTTAAGTGTGAAATATCTCCTGTAACAATTCCCCAGTCTGCCTAGGAAGGCTGTTTGCTGATCTTTTAGAGCATGTATTTTTCTAATGCTCAGTATAAGCTCTATTGTAGCTCAAGCCTATTAAGTTCTGCTTGTTCTGTCACTGATTAGTGAGAATAATCTGTTCTTGGCTTCTTTAGAAAAATTCTTTATGTATTGTAACCTGGGTCCTATGGCTAGTTATATTTCAAAGAACAGCTTTTCTTGTACATGCTACTTTCTGAACCTTTTATCTGGTGTCCTCTAAATAATGCAGTTTCTTGAGGTCTGATGGATCCTGCGTTGAGTGAATTATTATAGTAAACAGTAGCAGTGCAGCCCAGCAATGGGTATCTTGGTTTATCATATAATTTTTGGACTTTTCTTTGTGGTAAGCTATTTAGGCAGTAGACTATGTAGACAAGAAGTGTGAATCTTGGAGGGTGTGTGTGTACAGAGGTGTGCGTGTGAACCTACAAATGACAGAGTATCTTGTTACTAGATCTGAGGTCATGATACCTTTCCACTTGCAGGTACCTCTAAGGACTTGTCCCTTTGCCTGTGGGAAACTGGCAGTAAATCAAGACTGTGGGAATTTGGCTAATTTGTACTTACATGCTTGGAATGCAGCCAGTTGTCACTGAGCTCTCAACTCATTGCATCTGCATTTCACTATTGTCTTTCTAGCCTGTGAGCTCTTCATAATGGCTTCTGAGACACTGAGTGTGTCTAGCTGTGATAAGAAATTGCAGTATTAAAAACACTTGCTAAAGCTTATCTTTAAAATTACTATCATTGAGTGTGCTTTTCCTAACTTTTTTTCTTGTTTTGTGCAGGACTGTTTCTGGGTAAAGAATGCAGACTATAAAGTGCGTAGTTGTCGGAGATGGCGCTGTGGGAAAAACTTGTCTTCTCATCAGCTATACCACCAATGCCTTCCCAGAAGAGTACATCCCTACTGTGTTTGACAACTACAGTGCCCAAATGACTGTTGATGGCCGGACAGTTAGCCTGAATCTCTGGGACACTGCAGGCCAGGAGGAATATGACCGCCTGCGCACGCTCTCGTATCCTCAAACCAATGTATTCGTCATCTGTTTCTCCATCGGTAGCCCCTCTTCCTATGCAAATGTGAGGCACAAATGGCATCCTGAAGTTTCTCACCACTGTCCAAATGTTCCCATTCTTTTAGTGGGCACAAAGAGAGACTTGAGAAACGACCTGGAAACAGTTAAAAAGTTGAAAGAGCAAAGCTTGGCTCCCACTACCCCGCAGCAGGGGACTTCGCTGGCTAAACAAATTGGAGCAGTCAAATATTTGGAGTGCTCAGCGTTGAATCAGGAGGGTGTTCGGGAGGTGTTTGCTGAAGCTGTGCGTGCAGTTCTGTATCCTGTGACAAAGAAGAACACAAGAAAATGTGTCTTATTGTAGTTACCTCGGGTGATGGATGTTCGAAGTTGAATATTGACTTGAATCTTGGAGGGCTCTTTGGGTTAAATTGAAGAATTGCATCTTGCACTGGCAGCTCTAAGCAGAAATGGTTTATGCAACGAATATTCTTGCAGTCTTACTGCTTCAGGGAAACTGAAACAGAACATTTTTTTCCAACTGAGAGGTCAAATATCTACTTTATTTCTAAAGTTCCAGTCTCCAGCTTCTCCAGGGATCACTTGGCTTCTGTCCTTATTTAGTGGAGGAAAATGAAAGAAGGGACTTCTTTGAAGCCAGACTTCTTTACTAGATAGCCATCAGTTACTAGATTTGCTGAAAAGCACAAATTCTGATAGCTTTGCTTTAAGCATAGCTGCTGCTTTTCCCATCCCTTATTTACTGATTGAATTTGTTTTACAAACAGAAGTCTGGCTGTCCAGTTGTTTTACTTTGTCAATTTAAAGCTTGAAAACAATTGTTTACATGCAAAAATGCCTGAAATAGTACTGAGATTCACCTTATAGTGAAGTGTGATGTTTATATGAAGAGTTAGCATAAGGCATGTTTAATGCAATGAGCAAGACCCAGGGAACACCTGCAATGATTTTATTAATAGAAGCAGGAGCTGATTCCTCCTAGTATAAGGAACTTCGGATAATGATGAATCGCTCAAATGAGTGATTTTCATACTTTTGAATTGGAGAGGTGGAAGAGTAACTTAGATGCAAGTCTTCCATAATCTTCTAAACTGAGTTTTTATTTCACTCTCCAAAGAGACTTTGCACCCTGAGAATAAAGTTAATAGTTACCTTCTCGGACTGACTGAGGTAGTTGGGATGACACTTATCAAAATGAGATTTTCAGTGTGATCTCTTGATAGCAGCCTGTTTGCTCTTGAGGAATTCATTGCTTCACTTCTTAATGTTCTTGGGGCCACCACCTGAGATTTTAATGGCAAATTCCTTTGTTGTTTTTCTGGGAGAACACTGACAGAAAATTTGGAGGTTCTGTTTACAGGAATCAGGAACCCTCGTTTCTTCCTGGCAACTCAGTGATGGTTTCAGTTAAATTTGTAATGGTTAGCCAGTCACTGGATAGGTTAACCTGGGCAGTTTTTTCCTCTCTACTAGGTGATAAGTTATTATAAACTCTTTTAACTAAAGTTCTATTTACGTACTTTTTAACTTTCTTTAGTGGCTCTAGTGAGTGGCAGCTGGCTTTTATTTTCAGGATGTGCACTGTTCTTTATGTGTGATTCCGGGACCAGCTGAGGAGTGAGCGCATGAAACCTCCTTAGACTTAACCTTACAGCTTTGTGGTATGAAAGCAGGATGCTTCAAAGATACTTTGTGTGAAACCAATGGTGCTGGACTGGGCTTTGTTGTCTGAAGTTGACAGTGCTGTCTTTGTCCGGATGCAGCCTCAATTGGTAATTCAGAACTTGCTTTCTTGCGATTCCCACACATGCAAAACTGCGCTGCTGTATACCCTGGGCAGAAAAAAAGCCTCATTTTAGCAGGATAATGAAAATACATCAACAAGATTATTGGGGATCTTGTGTTAATTTGACCTTGCTTTATGTGATATGGGCAAAAATACCAAGTGGATAGAAACATTCATATTTGTGCCCTAATTCACCTCTTTGAAGAGGATGTGCCTTTTTTCAGCTGGTGTAACTGATGCTGACACTAACTGCAATTTTTGTATATCTGAGGTATGCTCGTGCTGGTACTGCTTTAGCAAACGGCAACCCCATAAACTGCAGTTAATCCAAATACTGGTGTATGTGGCTAGTGAACCAACACTGAGTTCCATACGTTGCCTGATTGTGGGCAATACCAAAACACCTGTTATGCATGGTGTTTGCAGAAGCCTAGAGACTCTGCATATTTTTCTTCACCAAGTGCCATTGCCTGGGGTGTCTTTGCGTCTTTTGCACTCGTAGAAGTAGTGCTGTTCCAGATGTGGCTTCTACCACAGTGCCCTGCAGGCTGTGAGGGCGTGGGATTATTTCAGTGAGGTAACCTCTACTCACCACGTTCTGCCTTTACTTTAGTAGTAGGCCTTTAGTGTGGGCTTGACTTGCAGGCAGCAATTAACTCTATGCCTTGTAATTCAAGATTATTTTCTGTAGGTAAATTTCAGTAACTGAGTAAATAGGGTTTATCATGTTTAAAATGTATTTATTTAAGCCAGTGCACGTGTCTGTTTTTTTTTTTAATGCTGGTCAGGCCTAAATCAACTGTCTAGTTACCCTCGTGCAAGCCCATAACCTTTGCTTCATTCAGAGATGTACTTTTTAAAGTTTGTGATATGTTTGAACTGCTCTTAAATAGACTTTTAATTTCAACAACAGGCACCTCTTTTTTTTTTTTTTGCTACATATATTTGCAATTTTGTACTGAAGCTACTACTGTTTTAAAGTTTTTTACTTTTTTACATACTGAAATATTTTAGTTCTGCATCTTTTGTGGTTATTCCTAACTGGATTACAGTAATTTTGTGAAGAAATCCTGTGAGCAAGTATTGTTGCACCCCCCGCCCCCGTTTCCATAGGCTCACAGAGCAGCCATCCTGGTGTTAACTGGAAGAGAGTATGGTGAGATAAAATTAAACTACTTAATCAATTTATTTGAATTGATTACATTATCGATTACATTATACTAGAACACTTTATCCCCATCTAGATTACTTAATAAATGGTAACACAGCACAACAGTACTGAGGAGAATAACACAATAGTGATGAAAATGAGCAGAAAGTGAACTTTGAACACCGTCAGAAACTTTTTACTGATTTTGGAGTACCTCATTAATAGTCATTTAGATGCCTTTTTTATTTCTGTCGCTTTCTGCCAGGAGCAAAAGTCCTGCTGGCTGACAGCTGGTTTCCTCCAGCCTCTGCTTTTCATGAGAATGAGCTTCAGGAGCGCACGGATCTAATGAGTTTTTCCATTCAGTGGGCATTCTCAGTTTGTGATCTTCCTTCCTTTTCTTTCTCCCCCTACAATTCTTGGTGCATTTTATGCTAAGTAGTCCAGTGCTTCAGTCTACAATCCATTCTGTTCCTCCCACGTTTTGGTGGTGGTTTTTTTTTCCTCCTGTGGGCAGGTAACAAATACAGACTTCACACAATCCCACGGCTGGATTTTGTCTGTTTTCAGGAGATTAGAAAACCCGGGTAAAGCTGTGTGGGTTTCCCGAACTATTCAAGATTCCTCAGTTTGTTACTGAATAGAAACGCAGTGTGTATATCTTAATTCACAGAAGAGACTCTCGATGAAGAGGCCAATTTTAATCTTCCAGTTTCTGAATGATTTCTGAAATGCTTAAGTGTTTTTTTAAATATAGCTGAAGTCATCCATAGGGAGCTGAGCAGTTCAGGAATTCTGTGTCCAAAGCATGTTATGAGGCATGCTTAGATGTGTAAGTGCTTTCTCCAGTTTACAGCTGTAAATTTCTATGAAATTTAAACTAGAAGAGCCTCACCATGCTTTGTCTCCGAGTGCTAAACTTCGCTCTGTAGAAACCTTGGTGCTGCTTGGGCTGACCCTGAGAAGTGGACAGATCTCATGGGGCTCCTGACGGCCCCAGTGGGCTGTGATGAGCGCCCATCAGCAATGAGAGCCCAAGACTCTTAAGTGTGGTACTGATACATACACTGGCAACTTGATTTTATACTATAAAAGAATCTGTGTTACAGCTAACAGTTTTAAAGGATTTTTTTTCTTAAATTATGCAGAATTAAGTTGTAATAAACCTTTTCTCATCACTCTGGCTCTCGTATTAACTCACCCTGCTGTTTGTAACGCACCTGTTCTAAACGTAGTTCTTTCCTGTGGAAAGTCAGACCCCCTTTCTTAAATGCAATAAACGATTTTTCGGTGAACGTCGGAGCCTCTGCGCTTCCTTGGGACGTTGCGGGGCGGGGCCGCGCGGGGGCGCTGTATGCCGGCCCGGGAGGGCGGAGGCGGCTCCCTCAGGTCG
>NW_009230981.1:29994-30406 GCF_000690835.1 Fulmarus glacialis | reverse complement strand
ACAGTACCTGTTCCAGTACGGACCCCTGCAGGACTCCACTTGTCACCGATCTCCATCTAGACATTGACACTGCCCTATGGATGTGACCATCCAACCAATTCCTCACCCACCGAACAGTCCACTCATCAAATCCACACCTCTCCAGTTTAGAGAGAAGGATGTTGTGGGGGACCGTGTCAAAGGCCTTACAGAGGTCCAGATAGATGACATCTGTAGCTCTTCCCATGTCCACTGATGTAGTCACTCCATCATAGAAGGCCACATCAGGCAAGACTTGCCCTTGGTGAAGCCATGCTGGCTGTCTCGAATCACCTCCCTGTCCTCCATGTGCTTTAGCATAGCTTCCAGGAGGATCTGTTCCATGATCTTCCCAGGCACAGAGGTGAGACTGACTGGCCTGTAGTTCCCTGGG
>NW_009230981.1:0-29944 GCF_000690835.1 Fulmarus glacialis | reverse complement strand
GACTGCCATATTCTCAAATATGATGGATAGTGGCTTAGCAACTTCATCCGCCAGTTCCCTCAGGACCTGCAGATGGATCTCATTGGGTCCCATGGACTTGTGCACCTTCAGGTTCCTTAGATGGTCTTGAACCTGATCTTCTCCTACAGTGCGTGGTTCTTCATTCTATAGAACAATAAATGTTAGGATTTATTTTCTGAATGCTTGATCTAAAATATATATATATTTTTAGAATCACTGTAGTCAAAATAGTTCATCATTTCTGTTCCATCTGAAACACTGCACTCTGCATCCCTAGAGGCGAACTGCGGGAACAATCATATACCTTACTGAAATAATATTGAGACTATTTCACTGGATTCACAGCTAAGAGCAAAGGGTTTACTTCCTTTTAAATAAAAAATTATAGATTTTCACCAACCTGAAAGTAATTCTAGGGGAAGAAAATGCATCCAAGGATTTTTTCTTTAATGATACGTGGCCACACAGCTAACATCTTATTGTCTCTCAAGGGTTTCCATACATTTCTGCACAACAGAAAAGTTCTAGAAATGCATACCTACTCCTGTTACTCATTGCTGTCTGTGGCCACTTGACCAGAGCACTCAATTTTGATTCCACAGTATCATGTGAGAAGAGAACTAGAGGTTAGCATAAATCATTCAAAGCCACTAGTAAAGGTAAGGTAAAATCAGAAAGACATTTAATACAATTAATGCAAGAAAATAAAATAGGGGTTCTAATGTTTGCTTCTCCAAAAAGTCCGTTTAGTTCATCAGAAACCCTTCCATAACACTGTTGTGATCTGAGGGTAGCGGTGGGACTTCTGCTAGACACGATATATTTCCTGAGGTAGCCATTCCAGGGCAGATACCTGCAGTTACTAATGATGATTGATACAGACTAACTACTTGTGGATGGAAGATAAATACATGTTCAGCATGCATACAACCAGTGCCAACTGACTGTAAATAATCAATAGCTTCAAATGTCTGCTAGACTGCTAATAAGAAAGAGGGTACTGTTTCTGTAGACTCAGTTATTCAGGGTGATGCAGATGGCTAACATCGATAAGATAAAATAAAAGACAGTAATGAAACTTATGTACATAAATCTACACAAACATAACCTGAACATCCACCTTAAAAAAAAAAAAAAAAAGTATTAACATATTGTTTTTAGAAGTGCTAGCTTTTAATAGAAGGTGCGGCCTGATTAATTCAGGATACTACACAATCAAGGTTTGCCTTTGGTTTTATGAAAGGGTTTGAGCTCTGACAGTCTAACTCTGGGCAGTACTTTCCCATAAGTCAGGCAGACAATTTAGCCTCTGACTCATTCTGCAAAACCAATATCCACAATTAACTAACTAACTGTTTCACTGAGATATCTTTTTCTTTCTTCAAATACACACAATTGAGGCTAGTTTAGAAAAGTTCTACCATGTACAGAAAGCTAAAGGACAATTTATGGTGCTGAGTGTTACCTTACTTAAGTTTCTGTTGAAATTAGTAGCATTACTATAGATAAAAGATTATTCAGTGGAGCCAAAGGTTTTGGAATCTAGCTTCCATACTCTATAACTCCCCCTGGAAGAAGAGTTGATTGCAAAATCATAAAGGACAATGCTATACTCAAAACATGCAATTTCTAAGCTGTGTTCAATCTCACGAATCTGTTAACCACCTAAACCAAAAAGAGCAGTATTAACTGAACTTTGTGTCAAGAGCACAAATGTCAGCTTCATATAAGCACAGAGAACTTGGTAAGTAACTTCCTCACCTATGGAAGACACAGTTTTCATCCACACCTTTTTTTCAAATCCTACACATAGATTTAAAAATGTATAGTATTTCTTAACCTGACTCAGTGAATGAAGAAGAAAATTGGTAAAAAACAGTACTTCAAAATTTATTTTTCTCTGAATTCTTATTTAGGCTCACATTTTCTAATATTTCTCTCTTATGCCAATTTTAGATCTGAAAAGATTAAAACAGCTGTATTGATTAACACTTGATCTTCAAGGAATGTGCATAGCCCATAATTTTTAGTAAAATGGTATTTTTTGTCTTAATACTGCTTAGAAGTATACAGATAATTTTACGAATGGAAAAGCTTTCTAAATTTTTTCTATACGTTTAAACTAAGGCAAATTTCTGTACATATGTATGTATTTCTGTACATGAACAGTCAAAACTAGTAAGAATATGAAAGAACTAAAACATTTTAAAGCAATCAGCAATAATTGGATGTTATAATCTGCATTTTCAATCAAGCCTGTCTATTTTTATTTTTATGATAATACTCATGGAAATCCTCATTCAAAAAGGAGTATGGAATCTATATGTAGAGAAATTATCTTGATTTTGTTCTATTCAATTAATTCAAGAGAAAAATATAGATTTTACAAGGTCTTGTAGGCATTAGTAAGCATAAGATTATGTGTCTTATTTATTTAGAGTGTAACTTTGTCATGTTACCTATACAACAATGAATTCACTGAGCAGGACCATTATAAAGAAAGAAGACATAGTAGTGTAAAGTATTGAATAACAACATCAGGATGGCTGCTGGTGGTTGTGATCTCTCTCACGCTACAGTTATATCATTAATATAACTCTGTTTTCTTTCTTCATTGAGACAAGCACCTGCTCTGCAGAAATGATAAACAGTACAAAACCCAGACCTGATACTCATTGATGCAGTTTTTAAAAAAGTGCTGATTCTTTGGGATTTTATTCCCAAAGATCAGTTATTTAAAAAAAAAAAAAAAAAAAAAAAAGGAAAAATAGTCTTGGAAAAGGGACAGGAAAACATCCATTAGAAATTAAAGAAAGTAAAGAAGAAAAATAAGGCTGAGGAAAAGAAAAAGTGATGCTAAGATGGTTGTATAAGTAGACAGAAGGTGGTTTATGGAGATGTCCAACTTTAGCAGGATGCTACCAATGTACAGTAGTACAGAATACCAACAGTGAGGTTCACCATGTGGAGCCAGAGGTGCCTCTCAGCCTTTCCCAGAAGAGAGGCATTTGTGAGCCCTAAGTAAGCAATTAATGCTTGCAGAGGGGCAGAGACAGCCAGCACAGACTCTCACTCACTACCTGCTACTCCTCACTGCTAAAACCCTGCCATAATGCACCTGGCTTTGTGTGCTAAAAGTCACTGATTCAAGATGCCAGTAAGACAGCAGACTCTCTCACTCCAGCTCCAAGGTCAGAACCATCTTTGCCACCACTCAGACACTGCCTTAATACTCTGGACTGGAGTCCTGGAACATACTCACAGGCCATAAACTTCTGAGCAGGCCACTCTGCAGTCTAGGGACAGGGGTGTGGACTCCCCACTGCAGAGGGCAGGCTGCATTGGTGGACACTGGGAGATGTCCTCATTTCTTTGGGTTAGGTTAAGAATACTGAAGTTAACATTGGTTCTGTGACCCCACCATGGCATCAGGGGGACATTCTGCCATGATATGGCACTGCCAGATGTCCCCCCTTAGAGGAGGAGAGTAAGGATCACATCTGGCTAAGAGAACTTTCAGGTCACAGATACAAACAAGTCCCAGCCAAGATCATTACCATGGCATAGCCAACATCACCCATACAACCTAGTTTCTTAGCCTTCGACATAAATGAGACCTAAACATTTTTGAGTAGCTAAGTCACAGAACCAAAAAGAGATCTTGCCAAGGAAGATTTAGGAATGGTTAAAGCAGCTGAGATATTCTGTGATGACCCTTTCTTTTTAAGCTTTTGTAGATTCTAAACATAAAGCTTCATAAAGAAAAAACTTATCATTAGCTAAGAGAAGAAAAAGTAAATCTGAAGTATCAAAACAACAAAAAAATAACCAAAACAAAAAGAACAACCAAAAGAAAACCAAACCAACCAACCAACCAAACTAACAAACAAAAAAATTTGAACAGGAAAAGATCTAATTCCTTGCCTCAAAAAGGTAAATTTCTATTCATAGTTCATGGCACGTACCTCAAGCCTCATCCTCCAGCAAACCTGTTATGTTTTTAGTAAAGATTACCAAGTGACCAGTGCTTAGAATATGATGGCACCTAAATACTCAGAGACATAGTGGGGAAGTGATGTTAACATAACACTGTTTTATCTGAGTATGAATCTGATTTCTCACTGCTTTCATTGTATTGTGAATTCTTGTTCCAACACAGTGGCACTTCTACCACCCGCAATTGAAACAGAGAGATTAAAACATGGCTGGGAAGGCTACCTGCCCTGAAATTTACAGATTGTAGCTCATCAGCAGAAAAGTCATGACTATGAATATGCCAATTAGGTGCAAATCCCAGAAAATCCCATAGACACCTAACTACATGTTAGAGTGATTTGACTTGGCCGAGTTCAATAACATAGAACTACTTGCCCTTGCCTCAATCAACTGTCTAAAGAAGATATCATTTGCACTTCTGTGTCAAAGGTGGTAAACTGAGAACAATATTTAATCGGTAAGTAGTGATTCCCTGTGGGAAATTCTCTCTGTACAATTTCTTCACTTCTGACCCATTTGTAATCACTGTGCAGAATTTCATTCTGCAATCAATACTCATGGGATTTATGGGACTAAGTCTTATTAATGCCAATGGAATTTATGTAGGGTTAGTCCCTATGCACTGCCAGCTGACCAGAGCCCATAACTGTTGGCCAAAGCTAGGATGTTACATGTAATTTGAGGATTATAATGATATATTCAGCATTTTTTGTCTTCAATTATTTTTCTGCTTGATTCATCAGGAGCTACAGATACAATTACTAAAATAGCATCTCAATTTAAAGAGGATATTCCTGACATGGGTAACACTCATTTTCTGAGTAATTAGTACAGTCAAAGGAAGACTTTTTTCCTTTGATAGCTTTGGACAATTTTGGGTCAGCAACATCATTGTTTATTACAGTAAACAGGTTTATTGAATAGATCAAACAGAGATTTCACAATCTGCTTGATCCTTAATTGCCTGTAAATTTAAATCCCTATTTTATTGGAAGTCTCAGGTGTTTTTTTTTAAATCTCTGTTAAAATGCAAATAGGTCATTATATAATTGAAGCTATTTAAATAAAGTATATTTTCTTCACGAGTTCATCTTGTCATGAATTTGTGAAGACGTGGATTATTTGAAAGGACAAGGGTTAAAGGGAATTTGCGTGAGTTTTGTGAAAATTCTAAAGAAGACATGAAGACTGTCCAATCTTTCAATTTTCTTTTTCAACATATAACAGGAAAACTCCATAAAACTCAAGAGTAATATCTCTAGCTTACAGGAAAACAGAGCTTTACATAATGTATAGTTCATCAGTGGATTACATTACCCCAGGAGGTCAGTAAGACAAACAATGTGACTGTTTCATTCTTTTCAATGACACAAAATATGCAGGCCAGAGTATGGGAGGAAAATTCACATCATCTGTTTGTGTCAGTGGACAGAAGATGAGGATGCTTTAACTAGTGCACTATTAAAACTGATAGACTCTCAAGTCGGTTACTTTGTCCAGGAAAGTCAGGAAAGTGGGATGAAGGTCTGAAGTCATTTGCGAACACTGGTTCTTAGTAAATTGTCACAGCATCTGGGAGACCATAAGAGGCAGATAATACCGGTAAAGATTTGGTTCTAAAAGGTACATATAGTTGCTCAAAGTGAATTGTAATATTTTGAGGATGATTCCTTCTGACAATAGTGACTTAAGGTTGTATTTCTAAGTTCATAGCTCTGAAGGAACCTAAAGAATTCCTAAAAGCACTTTCAAATATAATTAAAATATCATATCTCACCTATTTCAGAAGACTTTTCATAGATGTATTTCTTTGAGATGACTAAACACTTATGAACACCATGTTGAACTGGTTACCAAATTTTCCAGAAATATCCCTTGTTTAAAGTCCTAAGGCGTGTATTTTTTTAAGGTTGCTTTGTAACATAGCTGTGTGACAAAGAATGGGAGGGTATTTTACTGCAAATTCTGAATCTGTGGAGTTATGAAGTATATAAAGCCAGGTCTTTAAGGTTAAATAAGAACAAAAACACATTGGTGAGTTTAGTACAGTTGAAAGTAAGTATTCTTCAAGGAAAAAACCTTAAAAAGAGAGAGCTTACAAACAAAATTATAAAAGATAGAGATAATGAAAATGAATGAAGATAAGTAAAACTCAAAATTCACAATTTTCTTCTCTTAGAATTCATGACATCTAATACTCTGATATATATCTTTTCCTAAATTAAAAAAAAAAAAAAAATCAAAATTATGAGATATCTTGTAAAATACATCCCAATTAAATTTCTGTTCGGAACAACTAGATTATTCTGTTTCAGCAGCAATTAAGTGTTATGGTATATTTACATGCATAGATATAAACTTAAGGGCATATAGGTATATAAAAGGTTTAATATTGCCTATGATGCAATTATTGATATTATCCTGATATACTGGAATTAAAATAAGTGAGAAAACAGAATAAAATGAGAAGATCTTTCTTGGGGAAAAAAAAATCAAAAAAAGGAAATTTTGTGTGGACTTTTCGGTTTGGAAAATTTCAGTATGAATGACATAGTTCTACAAAACTGCTCATGTTGATGATTGTTCATTTTCCAGCATAAAAAGTTTCCATCAGGACATTTTCTTTCCTTTTTCCTCTTTCTCCCTCTCTGCCCAGAAATAAGGGGGGGAGGGGGGAGGGAAAGGAGAACAATATTTACTATTGATACTAATCCTTGTATTATAAAGCATCAGCAACTTGTTTCTTACTAGGTTTACTTCACATAAAAGAGTATCATCCCAATTTTTCAGGTGAAGAAACAAAAGAAAAGGCATTAAATGACTTGTTCAATACCAGCAAATCTGACACCATGATGAAAGCAGAGGCAGATACAAGGCTTTCAGATTCCTGTTTTCAGAGTGTTAGTATCTTTTCATTATATCAGTTTTTCTAAGCTAATTCATGTGAAGTCTCTTTTTTACAGAAAATATCGACACTTTGTTCTAACTTGTTTGACCCCCTCTTCTTGCACAAACAGCTGCGTAAACAGCTTTTTTAAAAAAATTATTATTATTCTAGGGAAGTTTTTGCCTGCCAGCAGATACAGATACTAACCTTAGAAATGTATACACATTTATAGCAAATGAAGGGTAAATCTATAATATTGAACTTGGGAGTATTCACCTCCCAAAAACTTGCCTTAAGCTAGACCGAGATGTATGCCAGCTGTGTTTTTCTCTCCCCTGTACTCCAACACACATGCATACATATCCTGTGCAAGCTCATGCAGAAGTTCTAGTTTCCTCTGTCAAGTGCAGTCTGAAAGTTGATTAACCCAAACCCTACAATGTCTACAGGTAAAGGGAAACATAGACATAATGTATGAACAGAAAATATTTATGGAATATATTTGACCTACTAGAAGCTTGACATTGCTGCTATGAACATACAAGTTATCTATCACCCATTTATTAAAGAGAGAGAATGAACAAAAAGGAATGAAGAAAGGAAGGAAGGAAAGAAGGAAGGAAGGAAAGAAGGAAAGAAGGAAAGAAGGAAGAAAAAATGGACAAGAGCTAGATTTCAATGGGAGGGAAGTGCAGTAGGATAGTAATCATGCCACCTCTGCAATTCTTAGTAAAAAAGTATTTAAAGAGGAGGAAAATTACTTTTTTGGCTTTAAAAAAAAAGAAAAATAAAAAAAGCTTCCTGAAGTAAAAAATGAAACATAAACTAAAAGTCACTTCAGGAAATTAATTATTATTAATGGATCAAAATGATAGATTTAGTGCTTATTTTTATTATATTTTAAGTTTATGTATATAAATAAATAAGTATATGTACACATGCATAGTTGTATTCTCATTGTTTTATTGTCTATTTTCTAAAACTGTTATCTTCTTCATATATACACATAGCCATACACAAAACATTTGGGGGGAGAGGGATAATTAGTGTTAGTCACTCACTCCTTATGAGAATACAGACATGTAATTCCCTTTTTCTTCTCCTGGCCTAGTCAGAGATACAATACTGGTCTAGGTAGACCACGGGTTTGATTCACTAGGACATTTGTTATTATCCTATTCATTTTTTTAACATTGTAACTGTTTAATTGCTCTTTTTTACTTTGTTTTGATTTTTATACCAAATAAAAAAGAGGAAAAAAGCCTATACAGGTCCAAAGTCATGAATAATAAAATTTTATACACTTTATACACTTTTACAGTTTTTACACTTAAAAAAAAAAAAAAAAAAGCAGCACTTTGCAAAAAAGATTGAAAGTGTTCTTCAAGAATTCAGCAGAGAACTGAATTCCCTTCCTAGCTGGTCAGAATGTGTCTTTTGAACTGACTGAAAGCCTCAATGAAAAATGAAGACTCAATGAAGTCTCAAAGAAAAGTACAATATTATTCAGAGTGAGACAATCAACAGTAAATCTCACTTTTCTGATAAACTGATAAACATAAGTCTCATATGTGTGTGTTGTCTCTCCTCTTCACCATCTCTCTCATTCCACACTGCTGCTCTTTCCTGCTAGTGACTTGCTTTCCTGCTTAGTAAATGAAGCTGACATGTTTGAATGGTGCTCAAAAAAGGATTGTTGATAGTGAATTTACTAGGAAGCATATGGATAGAGAAATGTAGTTTAATATTTTGTTGAACTGATGCAGAAGTAAATGTCAGGTAAAGCAAAACAAAGAATTTACATTATGGTTCAAAATTTCCAATATGTAATATTCTCTTTCCTGTCTCCCTCCCCCAGTGGCATCCGAACTTCTGTGTAAATGCAGGTTTCTTTGAAAACCTTCAGCTCAGAAAATTGAGCAATATTGCCAAAGCCATCAGTTTTATGCAAAAAGGAAGATTTGTGCCATGAAGAGATAAGGCAACAAAATTGTTTTAAACAAACAAAAGAACAGAAGATATCAAAATACAAACAACTGACAAAATTTTGAAGGAATGAGGAAAAAGACTTTAAAACAATTTGTTATATCTGCCTACCAAGAATGTAAAACTTTCTGAGAATAAAATTACTATTATGTTTTGTTCTTATCAGCAGCATTATGGAAGTTAAATAGCTCTGAGGGAGAGGAAGAAAGGGGCAGAAGAAAAGGGAAGGAATATTGTCCCTGCCTTGAAAACATTTCTGCAAGGCTTTCTTCTTCAAGTATCCCACTCTTTTGATATCAGAGCGATTACTGACATCTACCTATGAAAATAAATTTAACAAAGAGCAAATATTTTCAAATGAGAACCTGATTTCTCCTTTAATTTATTTTTGGGGTGTATGTGAAGGAAATTTCCTTCTATGGAAAGGGATGGATTTAGTTGATTTAGGGAAGAATAAATATGGGAAAACAGAGGGCTAAGGGGGACAAAAAAGACTGGTCACACGTAAATAGTTGGTTGGTTGGTATGCTTGTCTGGCCATGCCATGCACACCTGATCATCACAGTCTGTCCTGTCTTCTAATGATACTACATTTCTAATGACTTTTGCAGGTGAGGGGCTCTCTGTTCGATGTGCATGTGTGTATATGGGGAGTCTGAGCACCAGCAATTAGAGTTGGACCACAGGTTACATGGGCCTGTGTGTCTGTGGTGCAGCAGAGTGCGTGAGGGTCTGGGTGCCAGCAGCTGGGCTGGGACTGTGGGCTGGAGCGTGTCTCTGTGTGCCAGCAACCGGAGAGGCCAGACTGAGTGAAAACAAATGCCATCTACATGTGTGTGTGTGTGTATATATATTCTCACTAGTGGACCTTCATCCTGTTCAGCCAGAGAATGGAGCAGGTTGAGGCCATTGGTGCTGTGTGTGTTCATGTGAATGCTTTGTGTGTCTGTCTGTGTTACCCGTGTGGCTGGCCGTGTATATGCATGTGGTGTATACATGTGCTCTGTGTGCATGTGCCTATTGGGAATATATTTTCAGCTTTGCTACTGTTTGGACCTGGGGCATGAACCTGCAGCAGCCTCACCTCCCTCAGGCTGTCAGATGCAACATCAGATATTTTCCCTTAACAGTTTCCATCAGGAAGAGTTGAGTAACATCACATAAAATATTCACTAAGTCTGAGTCTTAAGATGTTGACATGACTAAGCTTTGCATCCATAGCCTTTTATGTTAAGTTTAGATATTTCTCCTGTTCATATAGATGAAGAAGAGAACCAATGGTAAATCCTTGCAATTGCTATGTGACTCCCTGTGCTGATGATATGGGACTATATGGGAATAAGAAGAAAACCATATGCTATAAAGCAAAAGATTGAAAACATTACATTTGTTCTACTCTGAATATAATAAAATTGAATATTAGTCCAAATTGGCTGTTAATCAATTAAATTGTTTTAACTTCCCACTAAAAATTATTTTATGTCTCCACATTTGTTATATGTATACTATAAAAGGGAAATATTAAATAATTGTCTGATTAATACTTTCAAGGTTTGGCTGAGTTTGCATAAGACCAAAGTTAGATTTTTTTATCTACTGACTGCTTTAATCATTCATCACAAGACTATTTCAAGTACACGGGCAAAAGTGATATTTTTAAACACCTGTAAACTTACTGTCATCTAGAAACTGATGTATAAGAATATGTTTACTTCAATTTTGGGACTTTTCTGTGTTCTTCAACTTGACACCAGCATTTAAGTTGTTAATTAGCTAATATAAAAGAAAATGTAATTTAATCTTCAGTTTACACATAGAGAATTGTGCTAAAGAAAAAAGAAAGAAAAAAAAAGAAAGCTCCCTGAAACCTAATTGTACATATTTAAATAGATCCCTATACCTACACAGGCCCACTGAGGTAAACAAGGCTTCAGTAAATTGTTGTGTGCCACACTCACGAGCAAAATGAAATTATTTCCTTTGGGAAATAATTCCAGTTTTTGGGTTTTAACAGAGCAGAACAGAGTTGACACTTAATAATTTTGAGAGGAATTTTATCTCTAAAACTTGTTTTTAAACTTATACAAAATGGTCTCACTCATCACCTGCTTTTACAAAGTTCTTCCTATCGACCCCTGTGCTCCTCTGCCACCATCCCTTTTCCAGTCGCCCTTCTCCCTGGAATTACTGTCTTCCACATCAGAAAGCACATGCACATGAACCTGCCCGATGGTTGGAGCCGAAACAATCTCACCGTAGAAACCTTCTTCTGTCAGCTTGATTGGACTTTCTTAATGTGAAAAGGAATTAACTTTCCTTTGATGTTTGAGTTTCTATAGGAAGTAAAAAAGGGATTCTTTCTTTCTTCAATTATGACACACCTTGTTATATCCCCATGCCTCAAATTGTCTTAAAGTGAAAACAAGAACCTGTCCTGTTAGAATGATCTGGTTTTGACTCAGGACCAGTTGCTTCCCAGACAATTTGTGATGAACAACTTCTCTGTCATTATTACAAACCTCCTTCTTTCCTCCAGTATCCCTCCTGTGAACCTGTCTTCCCAATAATTCCTGCCCTGTGATCTGTCCTTCTAAGTAAATACAATTTTTCAGTGTTCTGATATTTCTAATTCCTGGGGAATATTCTAATGTGATGTGTACAGTATGTCTTGTGTAGGACATGTAACATTCTGAGCTTGAATCATAAAAGTTGTTTGAAAGACATTTTTAATCAAGCATATCTAGTTGAGTTTAATGTAGTAGTAACTGGGTAAAACATTATGGGCCTAAATTCTATAGGCGGTCATATCGGGTAATCTACTGTTCCATTTTGATTTGTTAACTTCCAGTATGTGTAAAAAATATAAATAATATGAAAGCTAGCTTTAAAAAATGGTTTATTATTAAAAAGTACAAGAAGAAAAGGGTTGGAGGCAATCTGTCTAAAATTGTTGTATTTCTTTTAGTAAGAAAATATTTTTAAAAAACAAAACCAGTCTTCATAACTGATTTTCATAACTCCAGGCAACATTAACTGAAAAATATAAAGAAACTTGATATAGTTTTATATGGTATTTATTTCTTTTTTTTTGGGAAAAGACAGACTCTGTTATAATAATCTAGAAATCTTCTCATTTTTTAATTCATTCTCTTTGTTCCCTTTAAAAAGTAGGTTGTGTTTCACAGTGTAATGAATGATTTTATCTGATCAGGACCCTATCTTGCCTGGTAACATAAGACAAGTTCAGACTATTGAAGAGAAACAAACCTTTCAAATTCCTGGTAGCAACCTTTCACCTTTGCTCCTTACTCTCATGAAAGAGTGGAGAGTAGAAGCTGAGTAATGCTTTTCAGTGCCAAATAACCCCAACTACAGATCTCATTTTAGAGTCCCCAGGAGTGTCACTCAGAATGCAGACTCCTTGACACCAAGGAAAAAAAAAGAACTTGTATTTTGAGCATCACAAGAGCCCTATTGTTGCTGATTGCTAGAAAGGGGGAGAGAGAGGGGAAGGAGAGAGGGAAGAAAAAGAAACAAAAAAACAACAAAAAAAAATCTCACAAAAAACCTTCAGAGGCTTTTAAGGAGCTTTAGGCTTTGAAAAATGAATAAAACATTGCTTTTGAAATCCCTTTGTGCATTACAACAAAGAGATAAAAGTTTATCATAAAATAAAGGTCTGGCAACCTCAGCAAATATATCCATGGAACTGGAACTTACCAAGTGTTGTAAATTAAAAAAAAAAATTGAAAACTGTTAAAGTGAAGTTTGCCATCTGCGTTTGAAGGTTATTAGAATGTTCTTTGCTGAAAGATGAGCTTTTTCAATTAATGACTATGTAGATTTAGATCAGTAATTCCTTTAGTAATTATACTCTCTGTAAAGAAGGAATTATATGCCTTGTAAGCATGTTCCGTTCTATCAAAGTAGATTTGTGCAAAAACTGAATTAAAAAGATAGTTTATCAGTAGTGGTTCAGATAATAGATATGTCAGTCATTGTATCCTGGGAGTCACAAGCAAAATGCAGACTTGAATTTTACCTAATAATTAGATTAATTCCCTACTTTAAACATATATTTTTACCTGTCAGGGTGTGAATCTTTTTGTTTATTAGGTTGAGGAAGAAGAGAATGAATGGAAGTATGGATCAGCAGTGATTATGTTTTATTACTGAATTGGCCATAATTTCTGTTATGCTTCATGTATTTATTGAAACATTTTCAGCTTTCAGTGTGTTCCCATCATCAGCTCCCTTGCCCATTTAGTATACTTGAATCTGAAATAGTGTTTTGGAGCAGAATCAGCTGGATATTATAATCTTTTTTTTTCTTGTTTTTTTTTTTTTTTTTTTTTTTTTTTTCTGAGTGAAAGAACATGTTCCAAACAAATGTTTTCAGAGAAACTGAAGGAACTCATATACATTCATCTTACAGAGGCTGACATCTGCTTCACTCACATGACTTTAATGGGGTTCAAATGAAACATCAGACCATTAATTCAGCAGAGAAATAAATTAGTCTAAAATACTTACAAAAGAAGATAGCAGGGGCTACTAAATGAAATTCAGTTGTACCTCATCTTTTAGGACTTATTTCTTAGCTTATTCCACAAGACGGATTAATCTGAAAGCTTATTATAAATCTGTTCCCACTGACTTCAGCCACCTTTAGTGGTGCCAGAAAACAAGAAAATATGAAGTGTTTTCAGAAATAGATGAATACAAAGGGTGAATGGCCAAACTGGAAATTAAACTGCATTTGTTACCAAAATAATAGAAATAAGTTATCTTTAGCTTTAATATTAGCTTTTATTTCTCTGTCCCTATAATACTTGCTTCATTTCCTCTTATTATCTTTTCTTTCATCTGGTAAATTTGGCACTTATTAACTTGAATCGATGTTGATTTTTTTCCCCTGTTGTTTTAATACATCTGCATGATCTTGAGAGTGGGATATTGAGGTGTCAGCAGAGAATCCTGCTTCTCTCTGGCCTGTTGCAAGGCTTCAGCTACTTTGCTTCTGGCTGTATTTCTCTTTCCCCTCACATTTTTTTACCTGCATGATTAGAGGGATCCTAAAAGTCAAAAATTCTTTATCATTATGCAATTATCTGTCACAGAAAAGGAAAACAAGATCCTTAAGGTGAATATTTTACCATAGTCAATCAAACATGCAACAACATAATGGATCCCAGTTCTTCCCCGAGGACACTATGTACTATGGTCATTTAATTTACATAATGACAACATCGGTCCTTTCTGCTACTTTTCTGTAGAGTAATATCTGTTATGGCCTTCTGTTTTCCATTATTTTCATCTCTTTTTCATTATTATTTTCTTAATGCGAACATTTTTCCCCAACAATAACATCTCCTCTTTGATATGCAGTTTGCATGTGACCACATAAGAAATGGAAGTATCATTAGTGAACTTCTGTATTGAATATAAAAGTGGAAAAAAATTTCGAAAAAAGTGGCTAGTATCTTCACTTTAGAATGTCTCATGGCTCTCATATTAGTGGACTTACTGTTAGATACCTATGAAAACAGGATCCTTTTGAGAGTATTACTACAAAAAGGAAAAAAGTGGTTTTGAAAGTGTTTTTTTCCAGATGTTTTTGTGTGCTTTTAATTTTTTTATGAATTTGCTGGGAGGGGCAGGTAAGGGGGTGCTATACATTTTGAAAAAAAATAACATTTGGTTACTATTTCCTAACTGATTCCCAAATCCTAGATTTAAAATGTTCCTAGTTGCACAATAAAGGGACTTGATTGCCATGAATATGCAGAAAGAGTCTCACTGAGTTTGCTTTCCAATACTAATATGTTACTCTGTCACTTGGATATGAAAGTAAGTCTAGAAGCAAGTAATGTTATGGAGATATTCTGTAAAGGATTGGCAGGCTGGACAGTCTTTTGACAGTTAAGATTTGTCTCAGTCTCACACTCCTGTATTCTGAACCTTTTGATTCTCAACAAAACTCTTAAACATCAGCACCATTTCAAGATTTTTTATCCTATTTTTTAATGGTCAAGCATTTTAGTATATTCTATATGTTAACTGTCTCAGAAATTAAATATTCTCCTATTCTCCACTTTTTTGTTGTTTTCTTGCTTATTTTAGAGATGCCTTTTTTTTTCCTGGAGAAAACTGAAGAGTAAAGAGGAAAAGCTAAGGTCTGGAATAACAAGTGTATTAATGTTATGAATAATCTATACTGGCTAAGCCTATATTGACAAGTTAATGAAATTTTACATTTTTGTTTTACACATTTTTAGATTTCTACATGAGCTTCTAGCCAATATTGAATATTTTTTCTTTCATAACATCCTGAAAAAAAAAAGATTTAAAAATATTTCATGCACTTTCTGTTGACCTAAATTCCCATATTAAAAGATAGACATTGTTAAGGGTTTACACCAGCCTCATATAAAAAAAAGAATTTGTAAAATGATTTTGTGTCGCGGTGTTGACATGGCAGCCCATCAAAAATACATTGTGATACCCTCTCAGGTCCTTGGGATATCCAAAATGGCACTTGTTCAGACTAAACTCTGTGTGTGTGTGGTGGAGGAGGTGGTGAATAGAAAAAGATAACCTAATACATGCTCAGGTTTTGCCATGATTTGAAGTCCAGTCAAAGCCCAGGCATCACTGTGTGCTCAGGAATGGGGAAGCATTCCTTATGAGCAGAGAAAAGCTAGGAGGGCTTCCAGAGCCAGTTAATGGAAGAGCTTAATTACTGGAAGAAACAAATGACAACAACAAAAAAGTCAAACTCCTCACTAAAAAACTAGTTTTCAGACCCTTTTGTTCCTTTAAATATAAAATTTTATTTTGGCTGACAACAAGTAAATATGTTCTATATCTAAAATAGGAAAGATTGTGGTAATATCCAAGGGCCATCTCTTTATGTTCTTTCACATCACACGTCAACACAAGCTCAACACAAAGAGAACAGGTATGGAAGAAATTTACATTAATTCTTTTAATGCTGTGTCTGTGTCAGTGCACACTGCTTATTACATGATAGCAGTCACAAGCCCTAATGTGAGTTCTGAAAAGAGTGGAAAAAAAAGGTGGTTTTGTTTGTTAGGGTTTTTTTAAATAGACATAACTTCTACTAAAGCTTACTGGCATTTTAGGGGGAAAAAACCTGACGTTTCAGTTCATTTCTCATATCTGTTTAAAAAAATAAATAAAATCAGGTTTTGTTTTCAAGACATTCTGCCGATGTATTTCCTCTTCCATGAAAAGGTTTCAGTTATAACAGCAAGGTACTTAGATATTTCTAACAACTGCTACATTTTGACATGTGCTATAGGGAACTGAAGAAAGTATCTTCTCAAACTTCCAAGAAGTTCAGAAAAACAGATTCCACAAGAGAGAGCTAGAATTGCACAAGACAATAAATGTGTATATCAGTTTAAGGTCCTTTAGGTACAGTCTAGCACATTTCAATCTCACACTTCACCTTTGCTTTCACAATACCTATCCTAGGAATGAGATTAAACACACAGATAATGCAAACTAGATGACGCATACATATTCAACGTTTGTCTATCTCTTTTCCCTTACCTACATTATGGTTATGGATGCATAAATAAAAATAGGTATAGAAAATTATGAAATACTAATCACTAAAAATAGGAATAGAATCTCTTGAAACAGAAGCAATACAGTATTCCAGATAATACAAAAGCATTAAGGTACACCTTTCTCTGTGTGCACTCAAATACCAAAATACTTTTTGAATTTTGTTTTATAATCCAATAATAAGGGATCATTTGTGTAAAATGGTACCAGGATTTAACTGATAACAATGTCAACAATATCACTTGCCTTTATGGTTGCATTGATTTATGTTTCATTAGAATCTTTCTGTTTGAGTTGGGTTCAGTTCCTTAATGGATAACATGAGTCTGATGAAGTCATAAACAATTTTTGATCAGTTCTATCCTTTCTCCTCAGAGCCTTCTAATCAGCAATAGATGACTGATCACAACTCCTTGAGTAGTGGCCTTGTTTTTACCTAATGTTTGTCTGGCAAAGACAATTTTGGTCTGGCTGGCAATATCTGCTTAAAGCATATCAAGAATTAATTTACTAAGGGCTTCCTGATCAACAGTAGAATAATTTCCTAAATTTAAGCTGGGAACATACACAATAGTTGCCTGATACTTACTTTTCTTTTTCACCAGAGCAATAAATTATTTTTTTATGAGCTCTAGGGAACAAATTTAGCAATTTTATGAGAAAATTAGAGAATAGGAGAAATATCTTCAATAGGTGAAAAGGACAAAAGAGTAACAAGGTTTGTCATGAAAAGGACAAAGAAGTAGCAAGGTTTCTCCTCCCTTTCGTGGCAATGAATACTCGTTCTCTATCCTGAGTTTGTACAAAGCCAGTCAAGAATTATTAATTTCATGAAGAAGAATTGCACATTCAGTGTAAACTGCTGCCATGAGGATTGAATTTCTTTTGCACTTTTCCAGTGTTTTGTTTCTTCCATGTGGTCCATCGTATTGAACTTCAGAAGTGAATAATCAGGGATAAGACCTTCACTTTTATATTGTGCATTTGTAAACTTAAGAATGAGCAACAATCTTATTTGTACATGAATCTACTGCTACCTGTTATGAAATTAAGAATTCTCTATGGATTATTTAAAAAATACGCCAAGTGAATCATTCAAATCAAATGAAACTCAATGTAACTGGTTTTTTTCAACTTTGGCTCTAATGCTGCAAAAAAAAATGAAGAGATGATCAAATTATTTTGTCCTATATGACTCTCTATAGCATCACAATAAAATTTGGCAAAATATCACATTTTGCCAAATAAAAAAAAAAAATCCTAGCCTACAAAGGGTTTGACTTCCCTTTCAGTCCAGTGTGAATCAAATCTGACTTCTCGGGTATCTGTGGGGGCTACAGTGTCATAAGAGTAGTGCAAGGGAGATCAAACTTGAGCTTCCTGCTCCTGTGACAATGTGCATCTCAGCATTTTTGCCTTCATACTCTCAGATTTATTTATAACTGCTTATATTAAGAATAATAATGACCTCTAGGTCAGCCATTTCCTGGCAGCTAATCACTGAGTGCATGAAGGGCCTAAGGCAAAGCCTGTGGGCCACAGCTTCTCTGGCCGATGACTGCCTGCCTGTTAGGAACAGCTTTCTTTATCTGGTATCGCCCCTTAAGTTCTTTGTGAACTTCAAAAAGCTAAATTGTTTGTTTTGTTTTGTTTTCAAGTGCTAATTCCAACAATAAAATGTTAATCTGCATGTCTTCTCTCCAGTTAATGTTTAAACTGTCCTTGAAATACACAAAGAAAAATTGGAAGTCTGACACATTTTGTTTTCTCTTCTGTCTACAGATTTATGTCCATTGCCACATCAGAAGAAAGGCAACAATTGTTTTCAGAAAACAGTGCTTTCACTTTACATACTTCTACTCAAAAACCTCGCTATTTCACCCCTGGAACAGATTCATCCAGGATCCCTTGATTAAAAATATGTGCAAGGAGAAAGTGCAATAAACCCTATGGGGCCACCTATTATCTGGCAATACGGGGCGGGGTTTGTTCACTAATTCAAGATCAGCTTATGCCACAAATTTTTTTTTTGTATATTCATCCTTAGAAATTAACATTAAAAAATAATTGGATTAGATGTGCTTGGGAAAAAGTTCTGTATGGTTTAATATCATTGCTCAGCATTTTAGAATCTGAGCACGAGGCATCAAAATCAGTAGCAGCAATCAAGTTCCTACTGAGCATCCTCAGCTCTGTGGTACAAGAACCATTTCTGAGTTCATACCTCTGATTAGGATAGGAAACTTACAGAATGAGGTTTAAACAGATCTTTTACGGCTTGAAAGGCCTGTCCATTTTGTAAGTATTATTCTTAAAAGGGAAAGGATTTTTATGCAAGTTAGGAAGATCTAGCAGTGCTTCCCAGGAGCATCTGAATTCTTGATTTACTGCATCTCAGCTTGAAGTTTGCGCAATAATATGTAATTCTTGAAAAAAAGATCTCTGATGTCAAGTTAAACTAACTCAAAGTGCAATATTTTATTCAGGTGACTGTAATTCTGTCATTTCCTGATTTTAAATGCTGAAATTTGTAATCATATTTGTTGGTTTTAACTACTTAGTTTAATATAACCTTCTGTTTGTAATTTCCTAGATTGTCAAAAGGAAAGGCATTAGAGCAAAATTTTTGAGCAAAGTTTGCTCAAAACTCCTTGGAAGTGCAGTCTACTCTAAAAGAAATGCTGAGTTCTCTCTCAGTGGAACAAATGTTAGCCATAATGCACTGTTCATTGTGCAGGCCACATTTTGATGGAAGAGAAGGCGTCATTGTTGACAGTGAACTTCATAAAAAGGGATTTATGAGATTTATGGATCCTGATTTTGGTAATCCCTTGTGCTTCTGCCTGTCTCTTGGTATTAACCTTATCTTCTTTCTGCCCTGGCATCTCTTTTTCTTCACACCTTTTATTTTTATTCATTCCCCATGAATTTTCTGGTTTGTATTCCCACAGAGCACAGATTGTTTTCATTTTCCATATCAGGTTCTTTTCCAGCCAACTCTCTGAAATTTCCAGCTTTCAACATAACTTCTCTGTATTCCAACAAAACTGAGGTTTTTCTCCTCGTTTTTGTAGTGAAGGAATGAGGGCACTGAAAGGACGAGAGTGTTTCAGTACATACTAGAAATCCAAACAGCCCTCACACTTTTAGTAGCCTTACATATTTGTGGATTTATAGAAGTTAATAAAGCATCCACATTTAGTCAGAACTTCACAGAAATTATAAAATGCATATTTTCTACCTTGGAGAAGATTGTATCCCTCACACCAAATTCTGCATTCCAACTTTTGACATCTAGGGCTTCCTAGACAAACAGTTCAAAGAAATTGTTCATGTGAACAAATTTGTGTTTTCTTCCTTCATCGTATTTTACTGAGCTTTTCCAGAAAGACTAATCCCTGGGAAACTGCTTAAAAGCAATTGAAAATATGTAATAGAAATTCTCATTTTGCAATGTTGTATTAAAACAAATATACACATTTGTCCTGAAAAGGTCAGTGTTGGAGATAACAAAGCTTTTCATTATGATCTGGCATAGTTCTTTTTATGTACTTACAATACCTTCATGTATAAATGTACAAAGCCTAGAAAATTTGAAGAACTAAGGAACTTCTTCATGAACAAATTTCTTTCCTGACATTTGTGACAGGCTGTAAGCTGATGACAAACCAGATCTGTAATAGTCTTACCATTCCTGTAATCAGCGCAAGGAACAGATCTTTACATATTTGGTGACTGATATCCCTCCTCTCTCTTTTTACTGAATCTCTTCTAGTCAGCTGTTACCTTCTAAAGAATTATAAACCTGGATTTGTTTGTGAGGATGTGTGTTTGTAAGCTATGTAAAGTCTGCTCTAACTGCCAAGGTCCTCAGAAATTTATTTACTTCAACTCTTCCCCAACAGGTCTAGTTGAGTTACATTTATTTTTCTAATAAATAACGAATGAAACAGTTTTGTTAACCCCAAACAATGTTTATTTAATACTGTGTCTGTACTGTAGATTGCATCTTGCTGAAAAGCTGGATAAATTTGCCCCCACTGAGCTCCATGCTGTGATGGTTGGATTGCCACAAGCACCTGCTCAAGCTATTTTAAAACAAACTCAGACACCTTTATTCTATGTTGAACCCTGGAGTGCAGACATATGCTGAAATGTCTAGGCATGAGTAATATGGAGTCGTCCAGGCCCTTTAAAGCTCAGAAAATGCCACCTCCTAGTTTCTCAACCAAAATTAATTATGCACCTGGTATTGTCAAATACATCTTGTGTACTTACAGGCATGATTTGTCTGAGTTAAATGTGCTAAGGAAAGCAGCACAAGACACATTTAAAATCTACACTCTCAGCAGTCAGTGAAGCTGAAAAGACAGTGTCCTTGATACATACTTGGAATTTTCATCAGTCCCTACAGGACTAATTTAAGATTACTTTGTAGTTCCAAGAGAATTCAGCATGGGACCTGGTCCTAAAGTCTTGATGAACTATTAAAATTATCTTTTAGACTTTGTGTGGGTCCAGATAATCTTAAAACACTAGTTTTTGTAAGATGCATGTTTAAAATTTGTTCTTGTAGATTGTTTCCAAGTTCCTCATACATCCTGGGAAACATTAGGGTAGGAGGGGAAGAGCTTAAATACAGTTAAAATGAAATTATGAAACCAGTCTGTTTCAAAATTAGAAGTACATAGCTGCATTTTGCCTTCATAAATAGTTTATCTGGGAGAGGACATACGGAGCAAAATGTTAAATAAAAGTACTTGGTGTCCTTTGTTTGACAAAATGTCCCATAATCATCTAATGTTTATGTTGATCCAGTGCAAGCCATATCGTTATCTGCCGTCAACACAGTAGAGACATTTGCAAACCAATAGCAAAAATTGTAGCTCATTTAGATAACGCAGGGAAAGCATATTGGGTTGCTATACATTTGTAATCCGAGCATAGAAGAGTCCACCCAGGAAAACAGTTTGTTATAGTATGCATTTTTAAATTATGGTTTTGGCTCACTATTTGGCAGTAGTGCCTGGAACAATGGAGAGTGCTATAAAACTTGTTTAGCTTTTTGTATTTGAAATTATCCTCATCTCTTCAAGACTTCTTTTTGCATTACAGTACACAACAGGGTACTCAGTTTCCTCTTAAAAAGAATCAAGGGCACTTGAATGTGGGTGACAGAGTTATTTATTTTCCTGGATAATATTAGACTCCTTAAGAATTTATCCAAATATTAGGGTACCAGTTATTATAAATTTACTATTGCATTTCTGTAAGAATTACTCTTTCATTAGAAGTATGTTTATTTGATTGTTTGTTGTTACACACACACGCTAATAGAGTTAAATGTAGGGATAGAATTGGGGCTGCTCTGTAATAATTGATGAATATTTGATATTAACATGGTTATTGGGATCTTTAATGCATAATTTTAGTGGGCTAAATCAACACTGCTTGAAGGCAAGAAAGCAGAGAAAGAAAGCTGTGATTCACTCTAGCAAACACTTGGGATGTTGTTATAAGCCATGACACTGACTCTGTTTTCAGATGAACCTACCAATTAATTTCAGGCAGACAGCCTGGCTACAAAACTGTAAAATAAAAGAGGAAAGATTGAATAAAAAAATATGTTCCAACGTAGTGAGGTCAGGCAGACAGTAGAAAGCTGGGTGTGAGTCAAAGACCCTAGAGAGAAGAGATAACAGAGAGTGATGCCAAGGGAAGCTGAGCCTCTGCAGCCGTGAGCTGATGCCAAAAGGGCCACGCCACCCCACCCCTCCTGCTCCTCCTCCCAGCTCCTCAGCACCAGTTGCTTCCCTTGTCCCACTGTCAATGCTCATCTGTCTCCACAGTACACTCATTCATAGAACTAATCTAGCAGAAAACAGATCTCTGCTGTTATGTAGTTTGTTCTCAGCTGAACTGGCTCACTTGAGACTCCAGGGAGTGCCTGAGCTTGTAAGTGAATTATCAGCAGGTGGGAAGGGAGGGACACTGCTCCTTTCAACCACAGTTACCTATCACCCTTAGAGACTTTACCGAAAAGATCACACCTTTGGATGTACTAGACATTTGCAAAAAAGTTAAAAATTATATTTCCAACACTAGCTTCTGCTAAGATAACAGAGGTAAAGAAGGCCAACTTCAGTACTGTCAGAGACTCCTGATGACAAGAGCTGTGATTACTCACCTATCAGGGTCAGATGAATCAGAGATGACACAGAGTACTGTGTCTCAAGGCCTACTTTAAGGCTGAGGAAAAAATGGCATAATTTACTCTCATGCAAAGTCAAGTCACAAGACTTGAGGCTTGAGGGAGGTAACTTAAAGGAGAGAAAAAAAAATGTAGCTAACCGAGCAACCCTGATGAGAAAGTTTACATTTAAAAGACTCCTCTACTGAGGTACACATGCTGAATTTTAACCAAGATTCTTCATAAAGTTAATTGCTATTGAATATCTTATATCTGATTGTTGAACATCTGCTTCTATGAGAGAAAATACCTTATAGTCATGCCTGCCTCCTAAGTGAGATATCACAGCAGTAAAATCTCTACCAGAGCTTAAACTTTTTGAAAGAACAAGACTCCTGAAGCAAGTTTGCAGGTCTCCCTGTGAACAAACGGTGCTAGTAGGAGATACGGTGGACGTCATTCCAAAGCATATATAAAACTGAGATATATCAATGTGATTTTGGAACAGAGAAGAAAAAAATAAATGTTTATGGGAAAGTCTGTGGCTGATGGAAGATGAGGAGCCAAGAAAACAGCTTTGAGGTGATATCTGAATTTGCTGGTGTGTGGCAAAGCCCCTTCCTGGTTCCTAACTCTGTGATAAGACCCATGTTCAGAGCGTCACAAAGTGTAGCTGGCCTGTAATTCAGTCCTGCATAAGAGACAGGACTCAAAAGTCAATGCCCGCCAAGGCTCTGTACATGTATGAAGTCAACATAGGACCACAGTGCACCGCTGAACTCTCATTCACTGAAGCAGTTGTGCTGCTTCACTAAAAAAAGTTGTGATTCATTCTCCAGGAAAGAGCACATCAAGACTTGTCCTGGAGTCCAGGACAAAAATAAGTCCAAGAAAGACAATTCTGTTAAACACAGAATTAGTGACTAGACTTTGTCAAGCAAGGAACATCTCTCAGGCCATCCCAAAGCCTGTGGGCAACAGACATCTCTCTCTTAGTTTATCACTGAGATTCCAAGTATCGTACGAAAAAGGGCTGGAGGCAGAAGGTCAAGCTAAGTCTGAACTCACAGTCAGAAAACAGTACACACAGATACTTACACTATGACAATCAATTCAAGAAAAAAACCCACCCTCCATAGTGATGCACTGGGGTACATTGCTTTCCCAAAGTTTGAAGCAGCAGTGTACACAGTGTAAACAAAGACAGTGATAACAGAACTCTCCACAGAGATGAATTTCCCCCTTTTGGGAGAATTGGCTGAGAACTGCAACAGGAGAGGAAGAGAATATCAAGATGAAAACAAGCTTGGCATTGTTTAGTTTAAATTGGATGCTGTCCTGCAGTCGGTGCCAAAAACATTGTTAGTATCCCTAAAATAAAAGCTATCAGTAGAGGAAGTAAAGAGATAATTCCAGAGAACGTAGCATTGTGTGTTCTCTTGCACTGAAAGTGACTGAATGGACATGTAAGTAAATAATCAAATGGGAAAGAAAATAATCAAATGGGAAAGAATATATAATCATTCTAGAGAAATAGCCTATTTTTTATAAAAGCTCATAATGTCTACAGGATGATGCCACCTGTATAGAGTGAAAGAATAAAAATAACTGAAGTAGATTTGGAAAATTAAAAAAAAAAATTCTTTCAGGTAGAGTAGAGATGGGGGCTAATTTTCCACCCTTCCTCTGATTTCTGAAAGAACAGAAGATTTCCTGAGTGGCAAACTGTTAGGGAAAAATCACGTTGAATACAGTTGCCAGAGCAGCTGCCTGAGGGTACTATTATTCAAATATATCTGCTATGTTTGGAACACATTTCTTAACAAATTTGAGTAATGGGAGAAATTCTTTTAAAAAGCACTAGTCTTAAGATACTATGATAGCAAACACATATGTAGCAGATCTCTCACGAGAAGAATTAATGAAACCTAATTCCTTATTTTTTTGTGTCATTTACAGATTTTTAATTGACAATAAGGGATCTTATTTAATATCCTTGTTGGAAAATTTGTGATGTCTTTCACCTATAGGGATTCTCTGACGTATTACAGGGGATAAACAAATGTCTAGTCTTTCCATCTCTGGATTGCAATAGCAGAACGTGTGTCACCTAAGAGCTTGTCTGTTTTCATGAAGCACAATATCTGTGAAACCTCTACTCCTTTCTTGTGTTTCATTGGAAAAAATCTTGGTGGGCAAAAGATAAACATACATCTGCTGGCAGATGCAGCAAGGGAACAGCTTCATATCCTCAAGAAAGCAGGCTAAACCCAATGTGCTTCAAAGATGTTTTTCAGAGCACTAACAAGAGTTGCCTCAAAACAAATGCAAGGCCAGAGAATATTCTTTCTGAACTTAAAAAACAAGTAAAGTAAATACAGGAATATTGAATCACTGAATATAGAGGCATTTGTCTAATTTAAGAGTGATACAGATTGGCCCTTATTTTTATTGATGGCCACTCAGTACACATTTGTCCCAAACTCATTATTGCCATTGCCAAAAATGTATCTGTATTCTTTCCACTTGTGAACTTGTACTTTTTTATACACTTATTTTATCAGACATCCGAATTAATACCTAGGACAATCTTTGTGGAAGTAGGTATATTTGATAACGTAGTGAAGCCCAGCAAAATGTAGAGCTAAATGTCGTACATTCCAAACGAGTTTAATAATGCTACATGATCTCAGATGAAATATGAAAACTCACAGAATAATGCTTCTCCATGAAGAGCAGAGATGATGGGCAAGGTAGAGAATATAAGCCACATAATGGAGACAGTTTTAGTTCTATCCAGTAAATATAAGCCTGGCAATGATTACCAAAGTTATGATCCAAGACAAGACCCCAAGGAAAGTGATTAAAGCTGTTAGCACAGTGTGGCCAGTGCAGCAATTGTTACCAATTCAGAATGGAGATTTTGTTGCCAAAGGGATTTTCTTTTCAAGAACCAGATTAGTTATCCCAAACGTGTTAAAAAAAGTGTTTTAAAGGGATTGCATGAAGGCCACTACAAACTGCAAAATCAAAATAAAAAATGAGATCTTCTTCACACTAATCTCAAATGAATAGCGATACTGAGGAACCTATAAAAACTTTCTTCAAGCAAGACACATCAAGACAAAGAACCCCATGTTAACACCATAGGAAAGCTATTTCTGTGAAGTGAATTAAATATGGAGTTGTTTATTTTGACTAGGTATATGCAATCTATTCAGTCTGTTCTATGCTATTTTTCTCATTATTGAAATAGCTTCCCTAGATGATATTAAAATTTAAAATGTGATTGCACACTTGGAATCTGGTGTGGGTGTTTTTGGTTTTGTGGGTTTTGTTGTTGTTGTTGTTGTTGGTTTTGGTTTTAACTATGAGATTTCATACCACAGTCACTCCCTTGAAGGGACAAGATGAGGAACCTAAGTCTGATGGGTCTTTTACCCAAAAGGTTAATAAATGTGAATCCCAGAACTTAGTAAATCCAGACAAATGGCTCTACTTTAGAATTATAGAATCATATTGGTTGGGTTTAACCTGGGTTGGAAGGGACCTCAGGAGGTCCCTAGCTCAAAGCAGGTCAGCTGTGAAGTTAGACCAGGTTGCTCTTGCCCTGGCAAGAATAATATTCACATCTCAAAGAAGGTCTGGAAATCCAGGTGGCTGCTGGAGAGATTGATCAAATATATCTAGTTAGTATCACGATTGGTTGACTGTTTATATCATCTGGCAAAAGAGAACATTGAAAACTACAGTTTTAAGTAGCTTACAGCATGTGAGCAAAGGCTCACACTACCTGAAAGGCTGAATGAAACATTGAATTCCTTTTTTTTCAGTGATTGTTAAAAACTATGAGCATGAGACTTAGAAACTGCAGTCTTTAAAAGACAGTAATTCTACCCAAAAGCTGTGATTGTTATAAGAACACATACTTTGCATTGATAAAAACTAGTACATTTGGTTTATGCAAAAAAATAAATCTATAGCAACTCAGTAATAAAACTGAATAGTGCTATGGGTTTACAAAAAAACCTCAGACATTAAACCAGAAAAAAATACAATTATTATTATTTTCCCTTGTCATTTGCATCAATTTCATGTCCTCATAGTGTAATGATTTGGGAACCAGTGGTAATAAGTTAGTATAAAATAATTAATAAAGCAGTGGTGTCTAACAGATAACATTGCAGTAGCCTTTGCTTATGATAACACTTCAGTGCTGAGGTCAGTAAGTGTTAACAGTGGATTTGTAGAAGGATAGCAATGGGAAAATTTTATATTGCACTTCCTGAACTAAGAAAAATAAATTGGTCAGGCCTATATTGCAGAAAGTAACAAACTGCCAAGTTTCCCAGTTTAGCACTAAATGAGTAACTCGTCATCTGATTAACACTGCTAATGTATTCACCTGGCTAACCTGTTTCCAGCATCTAAGTTAGCATCTCTTCATGATAATACACTGTGTCACATTGGCTTGCCAGCTCCCTCAGAGTTAACTCCATAATGTGTGCATAACATTCTTTGCAGTGTTTGAATGTGATCTCAATAAATCTGACAGAAAAGTGACAAGTGGAGGAGAAAAAATTGTCCTTCTGGAGCATTAAAATACTGAAATGGAAGGTAATGAAAGGTTTTTGTCAGGTGTTTACTTTCAAGATGCTTAAACCAATGTTTTTATTTTGTTATCAGAATCCAAATATGTGGGTTTCAGAACCATACATGACCATTCTGAATCATCATAACCTGTCTGTATGTCCTTATATGACTTTCGGCCTTATGGCAGGGAAATGCCTCCAGAATATTTAGTGAATTAGTTAGTTAATTAGTTATTTTCTTTAAAAAATATGTAGCTGAATGGCTAACTTGTGGTCATCATACTTACATGGACAAAGCTCAAATAGTCATCTACATATCTGAAGATTATTTGCCTTTGTGAAAAGGCTTAATTTTAATTAACTAATGTTCAGTTTGCTGAGGTATTGGAAATTTTGCTGGCCTTCTACCTTGTTTCCAGTCCCACAGGAATCCAACATCTCTGGTTGGCACAGTGTAACACATTTTTCAATTAATTTTCTTTCCTGGATTAACCTGTTTTTATTTCTTTTAGCAAAAACATAAAACTGGGTTTCTAGCCATATATGTTAATTCAGGTTTTTTGACATTTTTCATCAGTGGAGGGCACTAATCCTAGTGTTTTACACAAATTGCAACTCAGTTGCATGATGTCTGCTTGAATTCCAACTGCTTTAATTGAATATGTGGTAAAAGTAGAACACGGGGAGAGGAGGGGGAGGTCTGCAGCCTGTTGAACTTTACCACAGTGCTACCACAAATGTTTAAAGAGCAATAAGAGAGATTAATTTCAGTGGGGAACGGCAGATTGAGCAAATTCCTGTACGTCCCTTATGTATAGCACTTGCTGTTGTAAAGTGTGTTTCATTCAAGTTGAAAAACGCTTTGAGATCTTCAGATAAAAGGTGCTAAAAAATGAAAAGTGGTGTTATTAGTTTATGTATTCCAAGTCCCTGTAGGGTAGCTGTAAAATCCACAAGCTGGAATTTGCATTAGAATCTCTGATCATAGATAAATTCTCTATCTTTGAATTAGTGGGTTAAAGAAACAAAAGAGAAACAGAGCCTTGTTTATTCCCTCATGCATTATGTATTATATAGCATGTATATGTGCTTGACTCTCCAAGTTATTAATAATTAATGAATAATATAATAAAACCCATCATATCTTTAGTGTTAGGATAGTAAAGTGGTTTATGTACTTGAATAAGTTAAGACACCATGTTATGTTCTCATTTTAGGTGCTTGGAAACTGAGAGAAGTATAAACAAAAAAGTTTACATTGTTTGAAGAAGAGCACAGACTAGAATTACATACATGAATTAGACTTTATACAATACTTGCCCTTACTGAAGCATTAAGATTTACCACATCTGTTCAGACGATGTCCCAGGTGTTTAATCTCTACTGCAGAAATACACTAGGACTGCCATTTCCATTATTTTATTGTTATAGTGCCCTTTAGACCTATGCTTTAGTTCCTTTCTCTATAACATAAATGGAAGAGGTTAAGCATTTTAATACTCTAGTTGCTTTCTATAGTATCCTCAGCAGAGTACATTTATACTTGCTGTCTTGTAATATTACGTATAAGAGAAACTTATATAAAAAAGGAAGACACAAAGTTTTTAGAGATACGCTCAGGTTCTAATAGCAGTAAACTAATCACAGAACACAGACAAGACCCAAAGTATGAAAAATGGTTTTCAAATAACCTCTGTGTAGAAGACTTTGTTACCATTCCTGGTTTTTTTCGGGTGTTTTTTTGTTGTTGTTGTTTTTTGCTTCTTCAGTTTTTTTTTTTTCTTTTTTTTTTTTTTAGACTATTCTCTAAATTGGAGCATTAGCTACTCTTACAATCAGATTTAAATTCTGCTTGCCATTTCACTTTAATATTTTTCTTTCAGTAATTTAAATGTCATTTTTCAGAAACAAATAGCCAGAACAAAAGGAAAGTATTGCATAGTTGGTTGGTGTTTAAAGGCATGCAGATAAACAAAGTCCATTGTAATTATGCCAGGGGCATAATTTTGACTGTTCTGCTCTGCCTTCTATAATTAGTCTTGGAAGCAAATACTGTTATATTCAGCCATGAAATGAAGTGGAAGAGCTGAGTTTATTAGAGATTAATAAAGTCTCCATGAACATCCCTAAAAAGCTACTGAACCCTTAAGTATAGATTATAGATCAGAACACATTGCCAGTACTTCCTCAGAGGGCAAGAAATAGAGTACACTATATCTATTAACTACAAAGAGAATGAATAGAGGGTTGTCGAATGTTAATGGAAGATTTTAATATATTACACCACAGAAAAAAATGTGTGGTATTTTTATTACAACACTTAAATGTATTTTTAACAGTCTTATAACTGAGATGTTTTAAGAAAAAATCCACAGCTCTCATTACTGAAATTCATTACAGCAATATGTGCATGTTTAAGTAGTATTGCTCATTTATAAAGACATTTTAATGTAATTTTCTGAAAAATTCTGGACTATATTACCAAACTATATAAAACCCCTACATTTGAAATAATGTCTCTTTCCACCCAGCCACCTTCTAAAGGGAAGTGTCAGCTAGTGAGAAAATGTTTTCACTTTTCCTTTCATAAATGATAGACTGAATACAAAAAGTGATAACAGTATTGTGTAAGCTTCTCAGAATATAGATTACTGCAAGCCTTGATCACTGCATCAT
>NW_009230980.1:0-1235 GCF_000690835.1 Fulmarus glacialis | reverse complement strand
AACTGGGAGGGGAGTTGGGGGCACTGGGAAGCAGTGGGGGGTTCTGGGGAGTGACTGGGATACCCTAGGGGATTACTGGGAGGCCCTCAGAGGTTACTGGGAGGTTTTAAGGGGTTACTGGGGAGAACTGGGAGAACCTGGAAGGTTTCTGGGAGGGATCAAAGTTGAAGTGTGAAGGAGTGGGAGACCCCGGGGCGTTACTGGGAGGCACTGGGAGACCCTGAAAAGTTTCTGAAAGCCATTAAGGCTTTACTGGGAGGGAGTGTGGGCCCCTGAGGGGTTACCGGGAGATACTGGGAGGCCCTGAGGGGTTCTGGGGTGTTACTGGGAGAGCCCAGGGGATTACTGGGGGCCACTAGGAGGCCTTGAAGAATTACTGGGAGGCCTTGGGGGGTTACTGGGAGGCACTGACAGGCTTTTAAGGGTTACTGGAAAGCACTGGGAGGCTCCGGGACGTTATTGGGGAATCCCAGGGCATTACTGGAAGGCACTAGGAAACCCTAAAAAATTACTGGAAAGTTTTGGTGGGTTACTGGAAGGGACTGGGAGGCTTTTAGGAGCTACTGGGAAGCACTGGGGGGTTCTGAGGTGTTACTGGAAGACCACAGCAGGTTACTGGCAGGCACTGGGAGACTCTGAAAAGTTTCTGAGACGCACCGGAGTTTAACTGGGAAGGAGTGGGGAGCTTCGAGGGGTTACTGGAAGATAGTGGGAGACCGCAGAAGATTACTGGGAGGGTTTTAGGGATTACTGGGAAGCACTGTGAGGCTTTTAGGGGTTACTGGGAAGCAGTGGGGGGTTCCGGGGTGTTGCTGGGAGACCCCAGGGGATTACTCGGAGGCACTGGGAGACCCCACGAGATTACTGGGCGGTACTGGGAGGCACTGGGAGGCCCTGAAAGATTACTGGGAGGCCTTGGGGGGTTACTGGGAAGCACTGGGGGGCTCTGAGGTGTTACTGGGAGACCCCAGGGGATTATTGGGAGGCACTGGGGAACCGTAAAAGGTTACTGGGAGGTTTTGGGGTGTTACTGGGAGGCACTTGGAGGCTTTTAGGGATTACTGGGAAGCACTGGGGGTTTCTGACGTGTTACTGGCAGACCCCAGGGGATTACTGGGAAGCATTGGGAGAGCCTGAAAAGTTTCTGGGAGGCATCAGAGTTTAACTGGGAAGGAGTGGGGGGTCCCCAGGGGTTACTGGGAGGCACTGGGAGACCCGAGGAGGTTGCTGGGAGA
>NW_009230979.1:5421-10781 GCF_000690835.1 Fulmarus glacialis | reverse complement strand
GATCTTAGGGGTCTTTTCCAACCTTTATGGTTCTATGAGGTTTTATATGCTTTTGAGCTTTGGTCTAGCTAGTCCTGCGTGGCTTAAGTCAGCCTAGAGCACATCCTGTGTGGAGAATAAAAATGCGCTTGGGGTCAGAGAAGAGCAGAGCAATCATTGGGCCAGCTGTCTGGCAACCAGCTGCTGAAGGATTGCAAGATTTTGAAATCTTATGGGATGACCCCTGAGAGCGTAACTGGGAGGGTTATAGTGACTACATTTACAGAATCTCTTTAAATACGATCTTGCAGCATACTCTGAGTTACGTTACTGTAGTGCTACTTAGAAGCATTGTCCCTATGCATAAAGGTTCTCTTATGCCCATATATATCTACGTAATCACTGGTTGTACTGATAAAACTGTCTTGGAATAAAAGTAAGTATCCATTATGCTTGTCAGTGTAGTTAGATCGATGGAAAAGGTCCATGGACAAACACGGGATAAGAAGAATTTAGACTTGCAGTCCCATCTGATACCAAATGCAGATCTTGGCAGTGCTGGCAAGCATCCTTCGCTTGTGAGGACCCCTCAGAGTGGCAGACTGTGTTGAGCCTTGTTGAGCAGCGTGTCTGCAAAGGACGCAAACTGTTCTACTGTTTGTGCAGCTGTTACGGATGTTTAGCCACACTGCTTTGCATTGTGGTTTTTTTTTTTCATTTTCTCTCTCCCCAGGTTGCTGTAGTATTTGTGGGTTGTGACTTGACAGGTTGCTGTAAAGCCTTAGAGGGGAGGATTGTTGCTCAGGTTTCTCTCCTGGAATTGCTACCTTTTTGAGCCTTTCGCTTGTGATGTTCATCTGTTGTAAGGTACCAGTGACCTTTCTGCCCCCACAGTTCTTCTTGTTGAACTGCTGCAAGGAGACTTGATGCAGGGAGTTGAATGAGGGTCGCTGATACTGTCCTGCTTGTGCGTGGATATATGTAGTGAGAGGAGGGGTGATGTCCAAGTCTGGCTTCATAAGCTTTCATAGATCCAGACATTCTTAGAGCAAAGCAACTGGGAGAGTGAGCTGGGTTAGAAAACCTAACTGCATGGCAGTGTCATACCGTAGTTCTCTGGGGTAGGGAGGAATAACTTTCTCCATTCAATAAGTAGAAATGAAGGTAGGGAAAAGTGAAAAGACTTTTCAGAGGGCACCAAGAAGGCTTGGTGATCTAGATTCCTTTCCAGATCAGCTACTCCTTGCCAATTCTTGGCTATAGTGTGTCTCTTTCTATGCTAGGAAGAGAGTTAGGCTTTGATGAATCTTTGAGTGGCCCCTGAGAAGTTCAGTGGAGTTGTTGTCTCAGTTGTTCTGGTGGTCCAGATGTTCCTTCCAGGATGATGGTGTTCCACCATCACAGATGCTTGGTGGGCTTTTTACAAAATCCCTTGGAGCAGCTGTGCATATTGGCTTCACTAAGGATGAAAGAGGTTCCAGGATGTGCATCTCGGAGTACATGCAGGACTGAAAGTAGCTATCAGATGTTTCTAGCTACACCTATTAAGAGAAGCTGAAGGGATGGCAGGGTGGAGCAGATAAGCCTTGTTTTTTCCCAGTGGAACCTTTGTAGCCATCTGTGAATGAGAAAAAGTGCCCTCCAGGAAGATAATGGAGCCAGTCAATGCAGGGTTAGCTTGTCAGTAGAGCTGCCTGAGACCTTGTGTGTGTTACAGACCTGCTGCTCTACCTGTGTCAGCAGAGTCTGGGCCATAGGCACACTTACAGTTTTTCAGCAAAGCTCTGCTGGCAGACTGGTGTCCAGGCCACAGGGTTTTGTCAGTACAACCTATTGGCTAGAAGGCAGGAGGGGTTTCCTACCCCTCCTCACAAACACATTCCAAATTGACACTGCTGTGCTGGCAGAGCTGTAATACACAGCTCGCCTCAGCATAAAAATCCTCAGATGACTGCTTGAGAGCCTGCTGCTTGCCAGGACACGTGTCATGGGAAGACCCTTCAGTGAAATGGCTGATGAGCCATCACTGGCCTGGTCACGAGCATCTCTTCAGATGGGCTCTGAAGCCCAGGCAGCTGCCTCTGGAAGCGGCAATTCGGGGATGCCTGCACCCCGGGTGCTCTGTTGCCTGCCTGTCGGCACCTGGACCACTGAGGGATGCCATCCTGCGGCTTATGTCTGAGTAATGCTGTACGGCAGTGAGACTGGTGGTGAAGCTGCACGTGCTCCATGTGTTTTCTGTAGTTTTTTGTAGCGCATCTTTCTTCTGCTGCGTTACTTTGGGACATGGCATCTGGCCTTCATGGTGGGGGCCTGTCACTCGTTGGATATAGTGACAAATTCTACACAAGAACCAGAGTTACCCAAACCCTACCCTGAAGCAGTGGCAGGAACTGCAGTTAGCTTCCTTTGAGTTACGTCCTTGTGTCACAGATTTTACATAATGTGTAGTCAGGTTACAGCCAGGACTGGGGCAGGGACACATGTTTACACATTCAACTTTAAATAGTTGCTGTTGTGGACTGGGCTTTCTAATTGAATTTCCTGGGGATTTTTCTTTTTGGATACAAGTCTGTGACTTGTAGGACTGTGGGTTGCATGTTCTGTACAAAAATGATGTCCTATAAAACCAGCTTTTGTGAGGGAAGTGTATTTTTCTTTCAAACTGGCTCAAAGGCAGCCTGTCCCGTAAGTACTCCAGCAGCGTCATCTGGTGGCTTGAGGCAGATGGAGCACTTTGTAGCTGCGTGGTCCCTACCAAGTGCGTATGCTGCCCTTGAGGTTATCAGTCTAAGTGATAAAAGCCCTGAGCTCTTGTGGGTGTAATCAAACTACTACTACTGGGAATCAGGCTGCCCAGGCTTTCTGGGGCGTGTGGCAACATTAGCAAAGTAAGTCTCGGTGCTAATATCCTGTGTGCCTATAGAACAATATCGTATGCGTATGTAAGTTAGTCACCTGTATCTCAGTCTGTGACTTCTATTCACTGGAGGTTTAGTCATGCGGCAAGCTCTTCTACCCACTCCTCAGAAGCCAACTGTGAATAAGCTAACATTAGGCCCAATAAGGAAGAAATGTGCTTATATGCATACTGTGCTCCTCCGTTGTGTAGGAGGGGTAGTAGGAAAGTGTGTTTCAGAGAACAGGTGGAAGAAGTGATAGCGTTTTATGCAACGGTAGTTTCTGGCTTGTAGAGGTGTTTCCCTAGGGGAAGGATGCCCCAGATCTGTAGTATGTGAGGAGGAGTGGTTCAAACTGGCAGTAAAAGCCCATGTGGGAGCTTTTGGGTTCGGCTCAGTGATTGCCTGACTCTTCTGTTTTCTAGATTGCTAAAGTGGAGAAGTTGAAGCCTCTGGAAGTAGAATTGAGGCGCCTGGAAGATCTTTCAGAGTCCATCGTTAACGACTTTGCCTATATGAAGAAACGAGAAGAGGAGATGAGGGACACGAATGGTAAGAGACTGTGTGCTCCTTCAGCGGGATGGAGCTCTAAGACCCCTTGACCCCTTACTTCTGCTGATTGTGTTATTTGGACAGCATTTGGAGATCAATTACAGTGGTCTCTGCCTGTTCTGTTCCTAGTAAGGGAAACCTGCTGGTATTTCTTTCCTTCTGAAGCGGTCACTGAGTCTTGTGTGTCCCATCTCTAGAAATCATTTCTTTCTGTTTCCATTCCTAATGTGAATTACTCTGTACCATTTAATGTTTCCCATTAACCACAGTTTCACCTTGTTCCCTCTGCTTTTATTCTCAAGTGCTGGTGCTTGGGTGCCCTTGCCTTCATGCTGTATGATACCTTGCCTTTGAAAACTTCAAAAGTTTCACACGGGTGGGGAGAGAAAATCCTGGGAACTTTGCCCTCTTGACGCATATCCTGTGATGTCAGACTCCCGTGCAATGGTTTGTTGTCTGTTTCAGAGTCGACAAACACCCGGGTTCTGTACTTCAGCATTTTCTCCATGTGCTGTCTCATCGGACTGGCCACCTGGCAGGTTTTCTACCTGCGTCGCTTCTTCAAGGCCAAGAAACTGATTGAGTAAAGGAGCAAGTCCTCCTCCCCCTCCTCTCAGACCCAGCTGGACACCGCTGGGACCCAGCCATGGCCCCCTGGAGCCATCTCACAGATGATACCCACTGACTGGAGCTTTTCCGCAGATACTTGGACCCTAAAGGGGGAGGGGAGCCTAAACATTGGAGGCAATGGGGGACTTGTGAAATCCTGTTGGATGTTGAGGGTGGGGGAGGTTGTGATGGGTTTGGGGATTCCTGGGGCAGTGATTAAATAAAAAAAGATGTTTCCATGACAGCTGCAAGTTTTTGCACTGTCTGTTCTCCTTTTATAATCTTGGCATGATGATGTCTCCCATCTGTCTGTGACTGTAGTGTTACTCTGAGCCACTGACCCTGCTGAGCTCTTTAGGTGCCATGCAGCTAGCACCGGGGCAGAGCGGGGGTTCCCTGTTCTGACCAGCTGGGATCTAAGCCTCGTGCAAACGGAGGTGAGTGCAAAGCAATAGGATTCATCATTCGAGCAGGGCCTGAGGATAGAGGGAGGTCTGAGGTTTGGTCCCTGTTGTGGACCTCTGTGTTTCTCCCTGTGGGAGCTGGTGTCTTTGTGCTGACAGGGCAGGGCACTTGAGCATACGGTGGTTCAGCCTGGAGGAAGGGGAGCCTTGGAAGGAGGGCTTGGGAACATGTTTGAGCTTGGAAAAGAGAAGCCTGCTTTGCTCAGATAAGCTGTCCAGCCTTGGTCCCACCCTTGCTCCACGTATTTGCCTTGGATTTGCCTCTTTTGTTCTGAAATGATGCAGCAGCTTTCCTGAAAGCCTTGGTCAGGGATGGCCTTTTGTGCAGACAGGAGGCCTCAGTCAGATACAGTCACAGGGCAAAAAGGAGCAGGTTATGCTGGGAAACTTGGTCTTACATTGAGCAGGAGATCTTTCTCATCTAACAGTGTAGCGTTTATCCAGCAGGCAGCTGGCTGAATCTCATTTTCTGAGACCTCAAAGCAAGGTGGGCTGCTTCTCATGTGAAGCGTGAGGGCCTGTACCCTGCATTGAGGTCTGAAGGTGCAAGGGTGCTTTGCAGGTTGGCAGAGGAGTTGGAAGAATGTGCATGAACTCAAAAAAGCAGCACAGGGTAGGAATAGGCTAATTCTACGTCTGGGGGGAGTCTGATCTGTGCCCTCAACAGAATTGTTATTCTCGTATGCGGTACTACAGAGAGAGCAAGCAGCTTCTCGTCATCTCTCAGCTGTCCAGATGGCATGATGTTAAATAAGCCAAGCTGGGAAAAAACAGGCAGGTTAACTTCCTGGACTTACCTGCTGCAGTTTTTAGGCAGTGATTAAAATTCTTTCACCGTCTCTGCATTTCTTCAGAG
>NW_009230979.1:0-5390 GCF_000690835.1 Fulmarus glacialis | reverse complement strand
ACAGCATTCTGGTGTCGTGTGCCTAGACACTTCTGGCTAGGGAAGGGGTTGTCATGGCCCTGGACCTGGGCTACCATTTTGAAAAAAGCATGGTTTTTTAACTTCTGACCTGTATCTGATCTATTGCTGGGAAGGAAACGGTTGTCCAGGATGAGGCAATGGGAGAGAGGATGAAAAGATGACCTCCTGTCATCTAAATACATTAGTACTTTGCCTCCCCTTTGCCATTGCCAAGTTCCTGGAGTTGTTAGTTCCACTGGCTAGTGCTTAGTTTGCTTTTAATTTGTTTCTTTTTTCATAAAGCCGTATTAAGAACCCAAGTCCACTCCTTTGCCCTTGCATCCATTTTATCCTTGTACATTTTTGAAAGCTGTTACAGTGCAGAACAGCAGTGATGCCACAGGACTGAATTGCAGAAGTCATTTGAAGGTAGTTTTACGTCCTACAGTTTGAAGCCTGTAGATCTGTTAAGGTTTTGCTTTTGTTTTTATATAACTTGAAAAGACAGTACAAAAAAGGGGCTTTTCCAGTCTTGTCTGTTTTGATATCCTCTCCCTGTCCTTATCTGAGTACAAAGATACCTTTATCTTAAAAATGGTGGTGAGGCCTTAAGTTCCCCAGGTGACTGTTACACTATCATTGTTCTGGTGTTGTGTTTTGATCTTCACTGTACTGGTATGGTTACTGGGGAGCAGGTGTGGGGGACTGGTGTGGATTTACCTGTAGTGACTGGTTGGGGGATTTTTGTCAACTTTCTCAAATAAAATTTCTTTGGGGAAAAATAACCCACCTCAGTTGTCTGTGTGAGTCTTGTCCTCTTTGTGCACGTTCCCACCGACTGCTGTTTCCTGCAAGCTGACCTGTCACTGGAAGCAGCAAGGCCCCCCGCAAGCCTTTGAGAGGTTTCTCTAGCAACAGTTGATTTCTAAAGAAGTTGAGAATTCCAGACTCGGGAAAGGTACCAGCTGCACATGCTTCTCTGTGGAGTGGGACCAGCACAGCAAGCGAGGTGTCTCTAATACAGGTTACCGTTTGTTGCCTTTCTTCCCCCCCTTCCTAATTATATCCCTCTTTGTGGAGGAATTTTGAAGCTGATAGTGAAACAGGGCTGGTGCTCTAGAGTACAAGATCCAGTTTTTCACTGTGAGCTCCCATGTAAAATTTAGTTCATTAAGACAAATGGAATTACTTTCACTTTTGTGCTTTAGAGGAAATTTTAAATTGTTGCAAAAATGAGTTTGTCCTATGTGAGTGGCAAATGCTTAGTGAAGAGAATGGTCAGGTATTTACCAAACTGCTGTCAGATCTCTGCTGACCTGTGAGCCTTCTGTCGCGCAGTAGCCAAGTGAGATACGCCACGTAACAGGACTGGTGGCACATAAGTGCTACATAACTAGTTGGTATTATCAGGGAGAATTTCAAGAAGGGAAATTCCCTGATCTTTGGATAAAGATTAGCTTCTGCAGGTTCTTGCCCGGATGAATATTTGAGTATGTGAAATTGTACAGCTGTTCTCATGCGGTAGGTTGGCAGTGGGTCTGGGCTGTTTTACAGCACTGCGGATGCAGAGCTGGTGTCTTCGTTCCATTTTACTTCTGGGAAATGGGCTAAAGTTGAGCTGTTGCAGATACTTGGGTCTGAGCCCATCTTTGTGTGTGACAGATGCATTGCTGGTAAATCTGTAATTGCCTGTAGCAAACTGCATCAGACGTTTCCAGCCTCTTCCACCCACTTGTCAATGTGACTAACGATTTAATTATCACACTACTTAACACAGCGCATGAGCATTCCTAAGTAAGGTATATCTTCGCGTATTCTTCCTCCTGCTATGCCAATGTAGGCTGCACCCTGTACAAAGTGCCTGCTGCAGCTGCTGTGTGCATGCACGCGTAAGGGGATGAGCATTTTACACACTGTTTCTCATTTCTTACAAGCTGCTCAGGTGAGAAATAATCCAAGTGTACAACGCCTGGGTTGTCTCCTAACTGGCAGGTCAGGGACTTCCAACTCAAACTAGTTTGGCAACTCGGTTGGTGAGATCATTAGGGGATTCCTGCCTGTGCATTTCACGGGGTCCTGCAGCAGAAATTTGGGAAAGTAGTGTGGCCTCTCCTCAACCCTGCTAGTTGTGTTGTGTGAAACACATCATGTGATGTGTTTCTGTCTGTCTCACATCTATAGTTGTGTCCCTCCGCTCTACTTGTCTTTCAGATGCCTGATGGCTTTGCCCTTAGTGAACGAAGTCTCTGGGAACTTCCCGTACATTGAAGGTGGCTTGTTGGGAAGGAGAGAGCACAAACCTGAAATGGATACATCTTTCACAAGAGGAAAAAAGTTGGGTCTGGTGAAGACTGCAGGAGTTCAGGGTTGGTAGTTTTGTCTGCTGCCCCTTCTCCACCTGAAAAATTTGTCAGGCTTGTGCTTGTTCTGTTCTTCCTCCCCCAAACCACTGCTGGTGGTGGTGTGGTGGCTCTGGCAGGCCTACCTTTCTCTGAGGAAGGTGGAAGGAGCAGAGGATTTAGAAAAACTGCCTGTTGACATTTCTTGGACCTTTTTGTAAACCTGGAACAGGTGAGCCCAAGCTTTTGCTGCAGAATTAAAATACTTGTATTTGCTCAGCAGTGTTTGTAGGAAGCCTGTTTTGCTTTGCACTGGAAGGAGCCAGGAGTTGTTTTGTTTCAGCTGCAGCCAAAGTGACTTAAACTTTCTGTAAAATGGCAATAATTGATGCCTGATTATTCCTTCTGTTGCTAGAGGTGCATTTGGTTTATCACCTTAAACTAAATGCATTAGCTTCTGCACTTCCAGCTTGCTGACGCAGCCTGCCAGAGGACCTGTGATCTCTAGGTGTCTGTCCCAGTGACCTTTGCTATGAGGATGATTTGTTTAGCTCATGTTTGGAGAAGGCTGCTGTGTCCTGAAGGACCCATCTGACTTGTATTCCAGTTTTTGCAATAAAATGTACATGTGGAATAACTTTCTTGGGGGGAGCGTTACTCAAAAAAGGCAATGACAGAACCATGCTCACATTGCTCAGTCTCACTTCCGTGGTTTCCTGTCACTTAATTTCCTTTCATAGCTGATATTCCTGAGGTACCTTTTCCCTGAGCTTTTAAATCAGTTGCATTATGTGGTCTTTGCATAAACTGCACTTGGTTTTTCTTGTTCCTACGGCTGCCACACAGATGAGGCAGGCAGAGGGGAGGGCGCGCTTGTGTTTTCCCATTGCAGCTCTGGTCTGATCTGCTGCAGAGCTTTACCCTCTAGGGTTTTCTCACCCATACCAGCTGCTTGGTCTTGTATTTTTCCCCTGAATATACTTTGTTTGGATAATCTTCCCCCAGGTGTAAGATATTTGCTATACATATGTAACTGGAATCTCATGGTATTGTCTTCTTAGTTATAATTAACCTTAATGTAGATGCCTTGTCATTTCTTCCTTCACAGTGTGGGCTGCTCTTTCCTTGTGTTAGTAACATAATCAATATACTGTCTCAATATACTCTGAAAACCATGAATGAGATCTTTGAACTGAAGTTGATACTTGCTGTGATTTGGTTGAAATGACAGTGTTCCTACCCTTATCCAAATTCATCCTTCAGCAGTGATTTTGCAAAAGGCAAAATAGCACATTGCCTCTAGGTGGTGTGATTTCTTTAAAAGCTTGAATAAAAAATTCAGTGTAAAGTCAGGTGTATATTCTTCAGTCATATTCCAATAAACCTGAGTGGGCAGCGGCTGCTACATCCCTTAGGGGCATCTTGCTGTGCTTTCTAAAGCGTAGTGAAGGCAGCGCTGTGGGGTGGCTAAACCTGATTGTAGCTACTACTGTGATCATTTTATGGAAGAATTTGTATGGTACTGTAGATAATAACGGGCAAGAGAACTCCACTTTTCAAGTCGGAAAAATGAAGATTGACTTTTTTCAATTAGTCTTGAGGTTTTCTGCAACTGCTCCAGATTCCTTAATCCCATTTCCATGAGATTCTGCCATCTAGATTTTTTTTTTTTTTAATTATTATTATTTGCCAGATGACATTTTGCCAGGTACTCCCCTTGCAGAGGAGGGAGTGAATGATCCTTAGCAGACACGTGTGAGCTTTTTCATGCCTTCCTGCAAGCTCCTTTATTCTAAAATTGACATGCTGTCTTTGCTGCTTGGAAAGACAACATCTTCATATGGAATTAGTTACGATGCGCAGCAAATAAACTTTGCTGGATAAGTTACTTTTAAAACAGGCGCGTATAATGCTGAACAGCTCTCTAACCCTCACCACATTGCAAGGAACCCCGCTTGTTGTTTCATGCTCTGAGCAATAAAGCATCTTCCCAAGGTAGTGGGATAAGAGCTAACCAGGCTTTGTCGTACCTGGTTTTAGGGATTTGTGCTTCATCTCCTGACATCTTCTGTAAGTGTAGGATCACCTGTCCTGAAGTGAACGTTCCCCCTCGTTCAACTCCGCTTTCCCATCTGTGGTTGTGACTGCTGAACTTTGAAAACAAAATATTGAAATGATGATGGTGTGCATTATCTACGAAGAAAATAAATCACTTACCTAAGATTAAGGTTGCTAATACTTCCTTATGACAGAGAAGTTATTGCAGCTGCAGATCTAAAATATTTTTTATGAAGCTTTCTGTCTATTTCATCTTGGTTAGAGAGAAATGTCATGAATGATGAGCGGCACGGTAAGCAACACTGCTACATTTTATTAGTGGTGTGAAATGTGTATCCACCTCAGGTGCCCTCATCTTCCCAGCAGATCTCTGAGCTTGGGATACAGCTGTGGTGTTTATCGGCGTGTTCTCCCTTGTAGCAATTATTTTTCAATAACGTATGTTATGTATAGTATAGTTAAGCAAAAACAAAAGTTAACATCTGTGCCACGGTAAGCAACACTGCTACATTTTATTAGTGGTGTGAAATGTGTATCCACCTCAGGTGCCCTCATCTTCCCAGCAGATCTCTGAGCTTGGGATACAGCTGTGGTGTTTATCGGCGTGTTCTCCCTTGTAGCAATTATTTTTCAATAACGTATGTTATGTATAGTATAGTTAAGCAAAAACAAAAGTTAACATCTGTGCGTTACGAAACAGTAACGACTTTTTTGATATTAATCGGTTACTTCAGACAGATTTTTATTACCGAAATATAATTTGAAAGCCTTTTAGGAAAATAACCTTCAACTCTTGACTTCTTGGGAAGTGAAGTAACTTCTCCATCAAGCGTTGCGGTTTTGCTAGGCAGCGGGTCGGAGGCAGAGGTGGAAGATGGCTTCGGCAGCCCGCGCTGAACTCCAGGCGTGACATCGCTTAAAGCGCTGGTTTCCTGCACTTTGAACCCGGCCCTGGGCAGGCGGCGGGGCCGGGGCCTAGGGGCGGCGGCCGGG